>NW_023657348.1:0-28266 GCF_015228065.2 Penaeus monodon | reverse complement strand
TTTTTTATTTTTTTATATTATATTTTTTTAAAATTTAAATTTTATTCATAATTTCCTTTCATTAATTGAATTTTTTATATATTATTGATCAATTTGATTATATATATTATGAATATCATATAACGATATATTATACATATATCAATTAATTCATTTTATCATCATTATTAATTTTATCTTATTATGTAATTATTTTGTTATATATTTTTTTGCAATTATATACCAACAATATATAAAAAATAATAATAAATAATAACAATATAATAATATATATTATATCATAGATTTATTATTAATATTACTTATTATTATTATTTTTTATTATAATATAGATTTTTTGGCAATGAATATAATAAATATAATATAATAAAATATATAATACATACATATATATTATAATATATATAATTATAATAATTTATATAATAATAATATAGAATTTTTAATATATAATGTTATCAAAATCTCTTATTCTCATTTTAATCATCATTATGTATATAATATAATTCTGGTAATTATTACTAATATACCCTAATAATTGCCGAATCACCAAAAACAAAAAACTTCATTTTGAGTAAATCTCAAAGTATATTTTCCAGATTTTGCGTCTTTGTGACTTTTGGAAGTTTTTTTATCACCTTTTTTTATTAATTGCACAATTCCTGTATTGAATCAATCATTTCAGATTATCATCAAGTATTATTCGTAATTCATATTTTATCATCATTATCATCTCATTATCATATTATTGAATTTATTATCATCATTATTGCAATTGTTATCATTTTTTGCAATTATTATATATTATCATTTTGCATCATTATTATATCACACATATATAGTAATAACAATATAATACATAATAACGATTTTATATATTTTTATTCAATCTTATTATTAGTCTTATTACTGTATTATTATTTATATAATAATATTTTTGCAACTTATACACATAAAATAGTAATAAATAAATAAATAATCAAAATAAATATTAATACATATTATAACCACTAATTATTATTATTATTTATATTATTATTATATTATGTTTATTATACCAGTAAAATATATTTTGAATAAAAACAATTAAGATAATAAGAATATATAAAATAATATAATAAATACTAATATAATAATAATATATTTTAATAATACAATATATAATATTAATAATTTTATAATATCAAATTATCAAAATTCTTTATCCACTTTTATATCATTATGTTATGATTAATACAATTCTGGTAATTATTTATCATTATTTACCCTAATAATTGGCCGACATCACCAAAGATTCGAAAAAACATCATTTTTGAGTATACTCTCAAAGCTATATTTCGCTAGATTTTGCCGCTTTCTCGACCTTTTGGGAATGCTTTTTCTTTATACCTTTTTTATATTATATATGACACACAATTCCTGTTATTATCATCATCATTATCATGAATTATCATCATTATTATCGTTTTATCTCATCATTATCATCATTATCATTCATTACATACATCATTATCATCATTATATGTGCAATGTTATCATTATTATTGCAATTATTGGAGTTATGTATATATTTTTGGGGGGGGGGGGGGCAATAATACTAATAACCACAACAATAAATAATAGTAATAACATAATAGATAACAATAATACCGATTTTTAATAAGAATTATTTTATCATTATCTTTAATTATAATCGTTATTACTGTAATTATTACTGTTATACAATTATTTTTTGCACTTATCTAACCAGTACAAATAATAATAATGATAGATATAAACATAATAATTACTATTACATTTTATAACCACTAGTCATTATTATTATTATACTTCAACTTATTATTATTATGTTTTATTACAGATATAATAAGTTTTTCTCAATGATACTAATGATAAGATCATAGTAATATAATCATAATAATAATAATAATAATAATAATAATAATATTAATAAAATAATAGATAATAATAATAATAATACATAATATAATTCACCAAAGATCGAAAAAACGTCATTTTGGACTATACTCTCAAAGGCTAATATTTCGCCTAGCTTTTGCCGCTTTTTTCGACTTTTGGGATGTTTTTCCTTATACCTTTTTTTATATTATATCTGGACATCCCATTCCTGTAATCCTCCTCATCATTATCATGATTATCATCATATTATCGTTTGTCCGATCATCATTAAATCATCATTATCATCATTATCATCATCATTATATCATCATTATTTGCAATTATTATCATCATTAGTGCGATTGTTATCATTATTATTGCAATTATTGAGTTATGGTATAATAGTTTTTCCAATAATACTAATCACCACAACATTATAATAGTAAATAACCAATAATAATAACAATAATAACGTTTTAAATAATAATTATTTATATCATTATCTTTAATAAGTATCGGTTATACTGTAAATTATTACTGTTATAATACTTATTTTTGTCATTAATACTACCAGTACAAATATAATAATGATAAAAGAACTAATATACTTAATACACCATATTATAACCCTATCATTATTATTAGTATTATTAATAAATTATTATTATTATTGTTATATACAGATATAATAGATTTTTTGGAATGATACGAAGAATTAAGATGTAATATAATAATAATATAACATAAGATAATAATAATAATATAATAATTATGATAGTAATTAATAATAATATAATAATAATGATAATATAATAATATTAATAAAAATATTATAATTTTAATAATATTCAAATGTGTATCAAAATTCTCTTTATTCTCACTTTTATCATCATTTGTTATGATTAATCAATTCTGGTAATTATTATCATTATTACCCTAATATTGCCGAAATGCACCAAAGAAAATCGAAAAAACGTACATTTGGCGTATACTCCTCAAAGGATATATTTCGCTCTGATTTTCCGCTTTTTCGACTTTTGGAATGTTTTTCTTATCCTTTTTTATATTATATATGTGGGTGCAAACAATTCCGTTATTAAAAAAAATCCAAAATCATCATTATCATGATTTATCATATTGATTATCGTTTATCATCAGTCCTTATCATCATTAATCATCATTATCATCATCATTATCATCACTTATGTAATTATTATCATCATTATTGCAATTGTTATATTATTTTGCAATTATTGGAGTTATAGTATATATTTTTGCAATAATCTAATAACCACAACAATACTAATAGTAAATAACAATAATAATAACAATAATAACGCTTTTATACAATAAGTTTGTATATCATTATCTTTAATTCTATCGTTATTACTTGTACTTATTACTGTTAACATAATTAATTTTTGCATTATACTACCAGTACAAATAATAATATGATAATAATAAATACAATAATAATACTAATAACATATTATAAACCACTACATTATTATTATTATACTTATACTTATTATTAGTATTGTTATGTATTACAGATATAATAGATTTTTTGGCAATGATACTAATAATTAAGATTTAATAGTAATAATAATAATAAATAATTATAATAATTACAATGTCTGGTAATTATTATCATTATTAGCCTAATTATTGCCGAAATCACCAAAGCAATCGAAAAAACGTCATTTGGAGTATACTCTCAAAAGGCTTATTTCGCTAGATTTTGCCGCTTTTTTCGACATTTGGGAATGTTTTTTCTTATAAACCTTTTTATATTATAATATGGACACAATGTCCTGTTATTATCCTCATCATTATCAATGATTATACATCATATTATCGTTATACATCACTTATTATCATCATTTACATCTCCTTAATCATCATTATTGGCAATTATTATCATCATATTGCAATTGTTATCATTATTATTGCAAAGTATTGGAGTTATAGTATATATTTTTGTAATACTACTAATAACGCTACAACCTAATAATAGTATACATAAAATAGCAATTAATAACGATTTTTTTAAATATTATTTATATCATTAATCTTAAGTAGTATCGTTATTACTGTAATTAATTACTGTTATAATAATTATTTTTGAAATTATACTACCAGTACAAATAAATACTAATGATGATAATAAACCATAATAATTCTAATAACATTATTATTCCCACTAGCCTTATTATTATTATACTTATACTTATTATTATTATTGTTAGCATTACAGATATACTTATTTTTTGCAATGATACTAATCATTAAAATAATAGTACTCATAATAATAATTGATAATAATAATAATAACAAGAATAATAATAATAATATAATAATAATAGTAATAATAATAATAATAATACTTTTAATCATTATTCAAATGTTTATCAAATTCTCTTATTTCTCACTTTTATCATCATTATTGCTATGATTTAATACAATTCTGGTAATTAATTATCATATTACCCTAATAATTTCCGAAATCACCAAAGAAATCGAAAAAACGTCATTTTGGAGTATACCTCCAAAAGGCTATAATTTCGCTTAATTTTGCCGCTTTTTCCGACTTTTGGGAATGTTTTTCTTATAACCTTTTTTATATAATATAATATGGACCAATTCCTGTATTATCATCACATTATCTGATTACATCATTATTATCTTAATCAGCTTCATTATCTCATTATCATAATTATCATCATCATGAATCATCAAGTATTGCAATTATTTCATCATTATTGCAATTGTTATCATTATCATTGCATTATTGAGTTATATATATATTTTTTGGCAATAATACTAATAACCAAACAAGCATAATAATCGTAATCATAATAATCACAATAATACGATTTTCTAATAATTATTTCTATCATTTATCTTATTCAGTATCGTTATACTGTAATTATTACTGTTATAATAATTATTTTTTGCATTATACTACCAGTAACAAATAATACTAATGCTAATACATAACAGATAATAATACTAATAACACTATTATAAAACCACTAGCATTATTATTAGTATACATATACTTATTATTATTATTGTTATTCTTACAGATATAATGACTTTTTTGGCAAATGGATTACTAATAATTAAGATAATAGTAATAATAATAATAATAATACTAAATAATAATAATATAATAATAATACAATAATAATAATGAATAATAATAACTATAATGAATAATAATAATAATTTAAATAGATTCAATGTTATCAAATTCTCTTTATTCTCACTTTTTATCATCATATATTGTATGATTAATACAATTCTGGTAATTATTATCAGTATTACCCGAATCATTGCCGAAATCACCAACAAAGAACGAAAAACGTCATGTTGGAGTATACTCATCAAAAGGCTATATTTCTGCTAATTTTTGCCGCTTTTTCGACTTTGGGAATGTTTTTTTCTTATACTTTTTTATATTATATATGGACCACAATCCTGTTATTATCATCATCATTATCATGATTATCATCATTATTATCGTTAGTCAATCATCGATTATCACATTATCAGCATCATTATCATCATTATTTGCAATTTTATCACATTATTTGCATTGTTATCATTTATTATTTGCAATTATTGGAGTTAGAAGTATCTATTTTTTTTGTATTTAATACTAATAACCACAATATAATAATAGTAATAACAATATAATAACATAATAACGGTTTATAATAATTATTTATATCATTATCTTAATTAGTTCGTATTACGTAATTATTACTGTTATAATAATTATTTTTGCATTATACTACCCATACAATATAATAATGATGATAATAACAATAATGTTACTAATAACAATCTTAAATCACCACTAGCATATATTATTATTATACGTATACTGATTATTAATTACTTGTTATTATTACAGATATAATAGATTTTTTTGGCAATAATACTAATAATTACGATAATAGTAATAAAATAATAATGATTAATATAATAATACAATAATAATATAATAATAATAATAATAATACTAATATAATAATAATAATATTTTTAATAATATTCAAATGTTGATCACAATTCTCTTATTCTCACTTTTATCATCATTTTGCTATGATTAATACATTCTGGTAATTATTATCATTATTACCCTAATATTGCCGAAATCAACCAAAGAAATCGAAAAACGGTCATTTTGAGAGTATGCTCTCACAAGGCTATATTTCGCTAGATTTTGCCGCCTTTTTTTCGACTTTTGGGAATTTTTTCTTATAATCCTTTTTTAGATTTATATGGACATATTCCTGTTATTATCATCATCATTATCATGATTATCATCATTATTATCGTTATCATCATCATTATCATCATTATCCATGATTAATCATCATCATTATCATCATTATTGACAAATTATTATCATCTTATTGCAATTGTTATCAGTATTATTGCAATTATTGGTGAATTTATAGCTATATATTTTTTGCACATAATACTAATAACCACAAATAATAAATAGTACTAACAATATTAATAACAATAATAACGATTTTATAATAATTATTTATATTATGATCTTAATTATATCGTATTTACTGTAATTTTACTGTGATAATATAAGTATTTTTGCAATTATACTACAGTACAAATAATAAATAATGATAATAATAACACTAATAATACTAAAACAATATTATAACCACTAGCATTAATTGTTGTTATACATAATACTTATTATTATTATTGTTTATTATTACAGATATAATTAGATTTTTGGCAATGATAACTAATATTAAATAATAAATAGATAATAATATAATAATAATAATAATAATAATAATAATCATGGATAATAATAATAATAATACTATTAATAATTTCAAACGTTATCAAATTCTCTTTATTCTCACTTGTATCATCTATTATTTTATGATATACATTCTGGTAATTATTTCTTATTACCCTAATAAATTGCCGAAGTCACCAAGAATCGAAAAAACGGTCATTTTGGAGTTTACTCTCAAAAGGCTATATTTCGCTAGATTTGGCCGCTTTTTCGACTTTTGGGAATGTTTTTTCTTATACCTTTTTTTAATATTATAATGGACACATTCCTGTTATTTATCATCATCATTATCCATGATTATCATCATTATTATCGTTATCATCATCATAATCATACATTATCATCATTATCATCATCATTATCTCATTATTGCAATTATTATCATCATTTATTTGCAATTGTTATCAGTATTATTGCAATTATTGGAGTTAGATAGATATTATTTTGCAATAAGACTAATAACCACAACAATAATAATAGTAATAACAAAATAATAACAATATAAACGATTTTATCATATTATTTTATATTCATTATCTTAATTAGTATCGTTATTACTTAATTATTACTGTTATAATAATTATTTTTGCAATTATACTACCAGTAACAAATAATAATAATGATAATAATAACAATAATAAATACTATAACAATATTAATAAGCCACAGCATTATTTATTTTTATACGTCTCTTATTATTATTATTGTTATTATTACAGATATAGATAGATTTTTTTGGCAATGATACTAATAATTACGATAATATTATAATAATAATAATAATAATTATAATAATAATAAAATAATAATAATAATAATAATAATAATAATAATAATACTAATAATAATAATAATAATTTTAATATATTCACATGTTATCAAATTTCTTTATTCTCACATTTATCTCATTAAATGGTTATGATTAAACATTCTGTGGTAATTATTAGCATTATTACCCTATAAATTGCCGAAATCACCATAGATATCGAAAAACGTCATTTTGGAGTATACTCTCAAAAGGCGGATATTTCGCTAGATTTTTGCAGCTTTTTTTACTTTTTGGGGAATGTTTTTCTTATTACCTTTTTTTATATTATATATGGACACAATTCCTGTTATTATCATCATCATTATCATGATTACATCATTATTATCGTTATCATCTCATTATCATCAAATATCATCATATCATCATAATTTTCATCATTATTTTTTGGCAATTATTATCATCATTAATTTGCAATTGTTATCATTATCATTGCAATTATGTGGAGTTATAGTATATATTTTATTTTTGCAATACTACTAATAACCACAACAATAATAATAGTAATAACATACTTATAATAACAATAATCACGTTTTATAATAATTATTTATATCATTATCTTAAATTAGTATCGTTTATTACTGTAATTATTACTGTTATAATAATTATTTTTGCAATGATACTACCAGTACACATAATGATAATGATAATAATAACAATAATAATACTAATAAAGATAATATAATAAAATATACATAATAATAATAATATATGATAGATAATAACGATAATAATATAATAATAATAATACTAATAATAATATATAATAATATAATTTTAATAATATTCAAATGTTATCAAAATTCTCTTTATTCTCACTTTTATCATCATTATTGTTTATGATTACTACAATTCGGTAATTATATCATATTACCCTAATTAATTGCCGAAATCACCAAAGAAATCGAAAAAACGTCATTTTGGAGTATACTCCTCAAAAGGCTTTATTTTCGCAGAATTTGCCGCTTTTTCTCGACTTTGGGATGTTTTTTCTTAGACCTTTTTTATATTAAATATGGACACATTCCTTGTTATTATCATCATCATTTTAGCATGATTATCATCATTATATCGTTATCATCATCATTATCATCATTATCATCATCATTATCATCATTATTGCAATTATTATCATCATTAATTGCGATTGTTATCATTATTATTGCAATTATTGGAAGTTATCAGTAGTATTATTTTTTGTAATAATACTGAATACCACAACAATAAAGATAGTAATAACAATAATAATCACAATAAATAACGATTTTATAATATCATATTTATATCATTAATCTTTAATAGTATCGTTATTACTGTAATTATTACTGTTATATATAATTATTTTTGCATTATAATACTACCAGTACAAATAATAATTGAATAATAATAACAATAATAATACATAATAACAATATTATAACCACAGCATTATTATTATTATACTTATAATATTATTATTATTTTTTATTATTACAGTTTAATAGATTTTTTTGGCAATGATATTTAATATTAAGATATAGTAATAAATAATAATAAAAAATAATAATAAAAATAAAAATAAAAATAATATAATAATAATAATAATAATAATAAAAATAATAAAAAATTTAAATAATATTCAAATGTTTAAAAATTCTCTTTATTTCCTTTTACATCATTTTTTGTTATATTATAAAATTTTCTGGAAATTTATTATCATTTTTACCCTAACATTGCCGAAATCACCAAAAATCAAAAAACGCATTTGGAGTATACTCTAAAAAGGCTATATTTCGCTAAATTTTGCCGTTTTTTTCGTTTTTTGGGAATGTTTTTTCTTAACCTTTTTATATTTTAGGGGACAAAATTCCCCTGTTATTATCATCATCATTATCATATTATCTCTTTTATTATCTTATCATCATCATTATCATCATTACCCATCAATTATATCATTATTGCAATTATTATCATCATTTTTGCAATTGTTATCATTATTATTGCAATTATTGGGATTATAGTATATATTTTTGTAATAAACAAATAACCACAATATAATAATAGTAAAACAATAATAATAACAAAAATAACGATTTTATAAAAATATTTTATATCATTATCTTAATTAGTATCGTTATTACTGAAATTTTACTGTTTTAATTTTTTTTCTTATCTACCAGACAAAAATAATATTGATAATAAAAAAAATAATACTAAAAAACAATATTATAACCACTAGCATTATTTTATTATACTTATACTTTTATTTTATTGTTTTATTACGATATAAATTTTTTTTGGCAGATTAAAAATTAAATAAAGTAAAATAATAATAATTTTAAAAAAATAACAAAATAATAAAAATAATAAAATAATAATAATAATAAAAATAATAAAAATTTTTAAATAATATTCAAATTTATCAAAATTCTCTTTATTCTCATTTTTTTCATCATTTTGCTATATTAATCAATTCGGGTAATTATTATAAATTTTACCCAAAAATTGCCAAAATCCCCAAAGAAATCAAAAAAAACGTCTTTTTGGGAGTATACTCCCCAAAAGGCATATTTCGCTAGATTTTTCCGCTTTTTCGATTTTTGGGGAATGTTTTTTTTTTAACCTTTTTTATATTATATTGGACACAATTTCCTGTTATTTCATCATCTTATCATGATTATCATCATTATTACGTTATCATCATCATTATCATCATTATCTGATTATCATCATCATTATCATCTTATTGCTTATTATCATCATTATTGAAATTTGTTATCATTATTTTGCAATTTTTGGGAGTTATAGATATATTTTTGCAAAAATACTAATAACCACAAAAATAAAAATTAATAACATAATAATAACACTAAACATTTTATAAAATTTTTATAATTCTTATTTAATTTTTATTACTGTTATTATTACGTATAATAATTTTTTGCAATTATAAAAGTACAATAATAATAGGATAATAAATAACAATATAATCCTATACCATATTATAACCACTAGCATTATCTTATTATACTTTATACTATTATTATTATTGTTATTATTACAGATATAATAAATTTTGTTTGGCATGATACGAGTAATTAAGATAATAGTATTAATTATCTTAATAATTATAATAATATAATAATAATAATAATGATAAATAATAATATAATAATAATAATAATAATAATAATAATTTTTATAATAATCTCAAATTTATCAAAATTATCTTTATTCTCAAATTATCATCATTATTGTTATGATTAATAATTCTGTACTTATTATCCTTTTACCCTATAATTGCCGAATCACCAAAGAAATAGAAAAAACGTCATTTTGGAGTATACTCTCAAAAGGCTATATTTCGCTAGATTTTGCAGCTTTTTTTTAGACTTTTGGGAATGTTTTTTCTTATACCTTTTTTATAGTATATATGGACACAATTCCTGTTATTATCATCATCATTATCATGATTATCATCATTATTATCGTTATCATCATCAATTATCATATTATCATCATATCATCATCATTTTTTCATCATTATTGCAATTATTATCATCATTATTGCAATGTTATCATTATCATGCAATTAATGGGAGTTATAGTATATATTTTTTTGCAATAATACTAATAACCACAACAATTAATAATAGTAATAATAATAATAATACAATACATAACGATTTTATAATAATTTTATATCATTATCTTAATTAGTATCGTTATTACTGTATTATTCTGTTATAAATAATTATTTTTGTTCAATAACTACCAGTACAAATAATAATAATGATAATATACTATAATAATACTAATAAGATAATAGTAATAATAATAATAAATAATAATAATATATATTATAATAATAGACAATAATAATAATACTAATGAATAATATAATAATAATAATAATAATAATATAAATTTTAATAATATTCAAATGTTATCAAAATTCTCTTTTCTCCTTTTATCATCATTCTTGTTATGATTGGACACTTTCTGGTACTTTATTAATCATTATTACCCTAATAATTGCCGAATCACCAAGAAATCGAAAAAAAACTCATTTTGGAGTATACTCTCAAAGGCTATATTTCGCTAGATTTTGCCGCTTTTTTTCGACATTTGTGAAGGTTTTTTCTTATACCTTTTTTATATCTATAGTATGGACACAATTCCTGTTATTATCATCATCATTATCATGATTATCATTATTATTATCGTTATCATCATCATTATCATCATTATCATCATCATTATCATCATTATTGCAATTATTATCATCATTATTGCAATTGTTATCATTATTATTGCAATTATTGGAGTTATAGTATTATATTTTGTAATAATACTAATAACCACAACAATATAATAGTAATAACAATAATAATACAATATAACGATTTTATAATAATTATTTTATCATTATCTTAATTAGTATCGTTATTACTGTAATTATTACTGTTATAATAATTATTTTTGCAATTATACTACCAGTACAAATAATAATAATGATAATAATAACAATAATAATACTAATAACAATATTATAACCACTAGCATTATTATTATTATACTTATAATTATTATTATTATTGTTATTATTACAGATATAATAGGTTTTTTGGCAATGATACTAATAATTAAGATAATAATAATAATAATAATAATAATAATAATAATAATAATAATAATATAATAATAATAATAATAATTTTAATAATATTCAAATGTTATCAAAATTCTCTTTATTCTCACTTTTATCATCATTATTGTTATGATTAATACAATTCTGGTAATTATTATCATTATTACCCTAATAATTGCCGAAATCACCAAAGAAATCGAAAAAACGTCATTTTGGAGTATACTCTCAAAAGGCTATATTTCGCTAGATTTTGCCGCTTTTTTCGACTTTTGGGATATTTTTCTTATACCTTTTTTATATTATATATGGACACAATTCCTGTTATTATCATCATCATTACCATGATTATCATCATTATTATCGTTATCATCATCATTATCATCATTATCATCATTATCATCATCATTATCATCATTATTGCAATTATTATCATCATTATTACAATTGTTATCGTTATTACTGTAATTATTACTGTTATAATAATTATTTTTGCAATTATACTACCAGTACAAATAATAATAATGATAATAATAACAATAATAATACTAATAACAATATTATAACCACTAGCATTATTATTATTATACTTATACTTATTATTATTATTGTTATTATTACAGATATAATAGATTTTTTGGCAATGATACTAATAATTAAGATAATAGTAATAATAATAATAATAATAATAATAATAATAATAATAATAATAATAATAATAAAATAATAATAATAATAATAATAATATAATATAATAACAATAATTTTAATAATATTCAAATGTTATCAAAATTCTCTTTATTCTCACTTTATCATCATTATTGTTATGATTAATACAATTCTGGTAATTATTATCATTATTACCCTAATAATTGCCGAAATCACCAAAGAAATCGAAAAAAACGTCATTTTGGAGTATACTCTCAAAAGGCTATATTTCGCTAGATTTTGCCGCTTTTTCGACTTTTGGGAATGTTTTTCTTATACCTTTTTTATATTATATATGGACAAATTCCTGTTATTATCATCATCATTATCATGATTATCATCATTATTATCGTTATCATCATCAATATCATCATTATCATCATTATCATCATCACTATCATCATTATTGCAATTATTATCATCATTATTGCAATTGTTATCATTATTATTGCAATTATTGGAGTTATAGTATATATTTTTGCAATAATACTAATAACCAACAACATATAATTTAGTAATAACAATAATAATTAACAATAATAACAATCTACACTAATTTTTAGATCATTATCTTAAATAGTATCGTTTTTACTGTAATTACTTACTGTTAAATAATATTTTTTGCAATTTAATACTACTCAGTTACAAATAATAATAATGATATCTTAATAACAATATATATAATAACAATATTATAACCACTAGGCATTAATTATATTATAGCGTCTACTTAATTATTATTATTGTTATTATTACAGATATAATAGATTTTTTTTGGCAATGATACTAAATATTAAGATAATAGTAATAATAATAATAATAATAATATAATAATAATATAATAATAATAATAATAATATACTAATAATAATAATAATAATAATAATAAAGATATAATAATATAATACTAATAATAATTTTAATAATATTCCAATGTTTATCAAAATTCTCATTCATTCTCATTTAATCATCATTATTGTTATGATTCCTACAATTCTGGTAATTATTATCATATTACCCTAATAATTGCCGAAATCTACCAAAGATCGACAAAACGTCATTTTGGAGTATACTCTCAAAAGGCTATATTTCGCTAGATTTTGCCGCTTTTTCGACTTTTGGGAATGTTTTCTTATTAACCTTTTTTATATATATATGACACAATTCCCTGTTATTATCATCATTATCATGATTATATCATCATTAATTTTCGTTATCATCATCATATCATCATTAATCATCATTATCACATCATTAACATCATTATTGCATAATTATCATCATTCTTGCAATTGTTATCATTATTATTGCAATTCTGTGAGTTTATAGTATATATTTTTTGCAATAATACTAATAACCCCAACAATATAATAGTAATAACATATAATAATAACAATAAGACCGATTTTATAATAATTATTATATATCATTATCGTAATTAATATCGGTATTACTGTATTATTACTGTTATAATTATTATTTTTGGCAATTTATACTACTAGTACAAATAATAATAATGATAATAATAACAATAATATACTAATAACAATAGTATAACCACTAAGCATTATATTATTATACTTATCTTATTATTATTATTGTTATTATTACAGATATAATAGATTTTTTGGCAATGATACTAATATTAAGATAATAGTAATAATAATAATAATAATAATAATATAATAATCATACTATAATAATAATAATACTTAAATAATAATAATACTACTAATAATTTAATAATATTCAAATGTAATCAAAATTCTCTTTATCTCACTTTATCATCATTATTGTTATGATTAATACAAATTCTGGTAATTATTATCATTATTACCCAATAATATGCCGAAATCAACCAAGAAGATCGAAAAAACGAGTCATTTTGGAGTATACTCTGCAGAGGCTATATTTCGCTAAGATTTGCCGCTTTTTCCGACTTTTGGGAATGTTTTTTCTTTATACCCTTTTTTATATTATATATGGACACAATTCCTGTTATATCATAATCATTATCAGGATTATCATCATATTATCGTTATCATCATCATTATCATCATTATAATCCATTATCATCATCATTATCATCAGTATTGCAATTATATCATCACTATTGTGTCTGTTCAATTGTTATCATGGATTCTTGCAATTATTGGAGTTTAGTATATATTTTTGCAATAATAATACTATAACCACAACAATAATAATAGTAATAACAATAATATTACATAATAACGATTTTTTATCATAATTATTTATATCATTATCTTAATTAGTATCGTTATTACTGTAATTTTACTGTTATAATAATTATTTTTTGCAATTTATACTACCATACAAAATAATAAGTAAATGATAATAATAACAATAATAATACTAATAACAATATAGAACACTAAGGCATTAATTATTATATACTTATACTTATTTATTATTGTTATTATACAGATATAATAGATTTTTTTGGGCAATGATACTAAATTAAGATAATAGTAATATAATAACAATATAATAATAATAAGAATAATAATATAATAATAATAATAATAATACTAATAATAATAATAATAATGATAATAATTTTAATAATATCAAATTTTATCAAATTCTCTTTATTCTCACTTTTATCATCTTATTTGTTATGATTGAAAAAAATACAATTTCTGGTAATTATCTCATGTATTACCCAATAATTGCCGAAATCACCAAAGAAATCGAAAAAACGTCATTTTGGGAGGTATATCTCAAAAGGCTATAATTTCGCTAAGAATTGTGCCGCTTTTTTCCGACTTTTGGAATGTTTGTCTATACCCTTTTTTATATTAATCTATGTACACAATTCCTGTTATTATCCTCATTCTTATCATGATATCATCATTATTATCGTTATCATCATCATTCTCATCATTATCATCATTTCATCATCATTATCATCCATTATGGCAATTATTATCATCATTATTGCAATTGTTATCATTATTATTGCAATTATTGGACTTTAGTAGATATTTTTTGCATAATACTAATAACCACAACAATAATAATAGTAATGAACAATAATAATAACATAATAACGATTTTTATAATATTATTTTATTCATTTCTTAATAGTATCGTTATTACTGTAATTATTACTGTTTATAAAAGAATATTTTTTGCAATTTTTACTACCAGTACAAATAATAATAATGATATAATAACAATAATAATACTAATAGCAATATTAGAACCACTAGCATTATTATTATTTATACTTATACTATTATTATTATTGTTATTATTACAGATTAAATAGATTTTTTGCAATGTACTAGTAATTAAATAATAGTAATAGATATAATAATAATAATAATAATAATTTAATATAATTGTAGGATAATAGTATAATACTAATAATAATAATAATAATTAATAATAATAATAATAATTTTAATAATATTCGAATGTTATCAAATTATCTTATTCCACTTTTATCATCATTATTGTTTATGATTATACAATTCTGGTAATTATTTAATCATTATTACCCTAATAATGCCGGAAATCACCAAAAAAATCGAAAATTGTCATTTTGGAGTATACTCCCAGAAGGCTATATTTTGCTAGATTTTGCCGCTTTTTCGACTTTTGGATGTTTTTCTTATACCTTTTTAATTTATATATGGACACAATTCCTTTTATTCTCATCATTATTATCATGATTCTCTCATGATTAGAGTTTATCATCATCATTATCATCATTATCATCATGTTCATCATCATTATCTCATTATTTGCAATTATTATCATCATATTGCAATTGTTATCATTATTAGCCATTATTGGAGTTATATTATATATTGTTTTCATAATACTAATAACCACAACAATAATAATAGTAATAATAATAATAATAAACAATACTAACGATTTTATAATATTATTTATATCATTAGCTTAATTAGTATCGTTATTACTGTAATTATTATTGTTAATAATGAATGATTTTTGCAATTATACTACCCCTACAAAATATAATAATGATATATAATAACAATAATAATACCTAATAACAATATTAGAACCACTATCATTATTATTATTATTATTATCATCCTTATTATCATTATTTTTATTATTACAGATATAATAGATTTTTTGGCAATATACTAATAATTAAGATAATAGTAATTGATATAATAATAATTAATAATAATAATACTAATGATAATATAAGAATAATAATAATAATAATAATAATAATTAATACTAAAAGAATAATATTTTAACTAATTTCAAATGTTATCAAATTCTCTTATTCTCACTTTATCATCATGATTGTTATATTAATACAATTCCTGGTGGTAATTATTATCATTATTACCCAATAATTGCGAAATCACCAAGAAATCGAAAAAACGTCATTTGGAGTATACTCCTCAAAAGTCTATATTACGCTAGATTTTGGCCGCTTTTTCGACTTTTGGGAATGTTTTTCTTATACCTTTTTTATCTTATATATGGACACAATTCCTGTTATTATCATCATCATTATCATGATTAATCATCATTATTATCACTAGTATCATGATCATGATCATCATTATCATCATTATCATTCATCATTATCATCATTATTGCATTATTGATCATCATTATTGCAATTGTTATCACATTTATTATGCAATTATTGGAGTTATAGGTATATATTTTTGCAATAATACTAATAACCACACAATAATAAAAGTAATGAACTATAATAAATAAACATAGTAACGCTTTTAAAATAATAATTATTTATATATTATCTTAATTAGTATCGTTATTATTGTATATTACTGCTATAATAATTATTTTTGCCAATTATCTACCAGTACAAATAATAATAATGTAATAATACAATATAATCTAATAACAATTTATAAACCACTAGCATTATTCTTATTATACTTATCCTTATTATTTATTCTTGTTATTATTGCAGATATAATGATTTTTTGGATATGATACTAATAATTAAGTTAATAGCTCAATAATAACAATAATATAATAATATAATAATAATAATAATATAATAATAATAAAATAATATAATAATAATAATAATAATAATAATAATAATAGATTCATTGTTTCAAATTCTCTTTATTGCTCACTTTTATCATCATTATTGTTATGATTATACAATTCTGGTATTATTATCATATTATTACCCGATAATTGCCGAAATCAACCAAGAAATCGAAAAAACGTCATTTTGGAGTATACTCCCAAAGCTATATTTCGCTAGATTTTGGCCTGCTGTTTCGACTTTTTGGGACTCTGTTTTTCTTAGACCTTTTTTATTATATAGGACACATTCTGTTATTATCATCATCATTATCATGATTATCATCATTATTATCGTTATCACATCCATTATCATCATTACATCATTATCATCATCATTATCAATAATTATGCATTATTATCATCATTATTGCATTGTTTATCATTATTATTGCCATTATTGGAATTATAGTATATAGTTTTTTCAATAATACTAATAACCACAACAATAATAATAGTAATACAATAATACTAACAATAATAAAACGTTTTAGAATAATTTATTTGTATCATATCTTTTAGTATCGTTATTACTGTAATTATTTACTGTTATAATTTATTTTGTGCAATTATACTACCAGTACAAATAATAATAATGATAATAATAACAATAATAATACTAATAACAATATTATAACCACCTAGCAATTATTATTATTATACTTTTACTTATTATTATTATTGTTTTATTAAGATATAATATAATTTTTGCAATGATTACTAATCATTAATAATAATCGTAATAATAATAATAAGGATAATAAAATATAATAATAATAATAATTAATAATAATACTAATAATATTAATAATTAATAATAATATTAATCATACTAATCATGAATATAATTTTTAATAATATTCAAATGTTATCAAAATTCTCTTTATTCTCACTTTTATCATCATTATTGTTATGATTAATCAATTTCTGTTAATTATTTCATTATTACCCTAATATTGCCGAAAGCACCAAAAAATCGAAAAAACGTCATTTTGGAGTTACTCTCAAAAGGCTATATTTTCGTTAGAATTTGCACGCTTTTTCGACTTTTTGGGAATGTTTCTATACCTTTTTTATTATTATAGATGTCCACAATTCCTTTTATTAATCATCATCATTCTCATGATTATCATCATTCTTATCGTTATCATCATACAGTATCATCATTATCTCATGTATCAGCATCATTATCATCATTATTGCAATTAGTATCATCCATTATTGCATGTTATCATTATTATTGCAATTATGGAGTTATAGTATATATTTTTTGCAGTAATTAAAAAAATAAAATACTAATAACCACAACAATAATAATATTAATAACAATAATAATAACATAAACGATTTTATAATAATTATTTGTATCATTATCTTTATTAGTATCGGCTATTACTGTAATATTACTGTTATAATAATTATTTTTTGCAATTATACTACCAGTAAAATAATAATAATGATAATAATAACAATAATAACTACTAATAACAATATTATAACCACTAGCATTATTATTTTATACTTATACTTATTTATTTTATTGTTATTATTACAGATATAATAATTTTTTGGCAATGATACTAATAATTAAGATAATAGTAATAATAATACATAATACTAATAATAATAGATTAATAATATAATAATTAATATAATAATAATAATAATAATACTAATAATATAATTTTATAATATTCAAATGTTATCAAAATTCTCTTATTCCACTTTTAAAATCATCATTTATTGTTATGATTACTACAATTCGGTAATTAGTTCATTATTTACCATTAATAATTGCGGAAATCACCAAAGAAAATCGAAAAAACTTCGTTTTTTTTTTTTTTTTTTTAAAATTTTTTTTTTTTATTTAATAGTTACTCTCAAAAGGCTATCTGTCGCTAGATTTTGCCGCTTTTTCGAGCCTTTTGGAATGTTTTTCTTATACCTTTTTATATTATATATGGACACAATCCTGTTATTACATCATCATTATCATGATTATCATCATTATTATCGTTATCATCATCAGTATCATCATTTATCCTCATTATTGCAATTATATCATCATTAGTGCAATTGTTATCATTATTATTGCAATTATTATAGTTATCGTATATATTTTTCATAATACTAATAACCACAACAATAAATAGTATAACATAATACTAACAATAATAACGATTTTATCATAATTATTTGTATATCATTATCTTAATTAGTATCGTTAGTACTGTAATTATATACTGTTATAATAATTATTTTTTGCAATTTATACTACCAGTACAAATAAATATAATGATACATAATACATAATAATACTAATAAAAATATTATAACCCTAGCATTAATTAATTATTATATTATACTTATTATATTATTGTTATTCCTACAGATATAATAGTTTTTTTTGGCATGATACTAATACTTAAGATAATAATAATAATTAATAATAATAAATAATAATAATCATAATAATAATAATATAATATAATATATAATAATAATATAATAATAATTTTAATAATATTCAAATGTTATCAAAATTCTCTTTATTCTCATCTTTATCATCATTATTGTTTGATTAATACAATTCTGGTAATTATTAACATTATTCCCTAATAATTGCCGAAATCACCAAAAAATCGAAAACGCGTCCATTTAATAGTTTACCTCTCAAAAGGCTATATTTCGCTAAGAATTTTTTGCCGCTTTTTCGACTTTGGGAATTGTTTTTCTTATATACCTTTTTTATATTAATAGTGGACACAATTCCTGTTATTATCATCATCATTATCGGATTATCATCATTATTATCGTTATCATCATCATTATCATCATTATCATCATTATCATCATCTTATCATCATTTTGCAATTTTATCATCCTTAATTGCAATTGTTATCATTATTATTGCAATTCTTGGAGTTAATGTATATATTTTTGCAATAATACTAATCCCACAACAATAATAATAGTAATACCATAATATACGAATAATAAACGATTTTATAATAGTATTTATATCATTATCTTAATTAGTATCGTTATTACTGTAATTATTACTGGTTATAATAATTATTTGTGCAATTATACTACCGTACAAATAATAATAATGATATGTAAATAACAATAATATAACTAATAACATATTATAACCACTAGCTATTATTCATTATACTTATACTTATTATTATTATGTTATTTATTACAGAATATAATAGATTTTTTGGCAATGATACTAATAATAAGATAAAGTAATAATAATATAATACTAATAATAATAATAATAATAATAATAAAATAAAATAATAATAATAATAATAATAGTAGTTATATAATTTTAATAATATTCAAATGTTACAAAATTCTCTTTAATTCTCCCTTTATCATCATTATTGTTATGATTAATACCATTCTGGTAACTATTATCATTATTACCCTAATAATTGCCAAATCACCAAAGAAATCGCAAAAACGTCATTTTGGAGTATACTCTCAAAATGCTATCTTTCGCTAGATTTTGCCGGCTTTGTCGACTTTTGGGAATGTTTTTCTATACCTTGTTTTACTACTATATATGGACACAATTCCTGTTTATTATAATCATCATTAATCATGATTATCATCATTATTATCGTTCTCATCATCATGATCATCATTATCATCATTATCAAAATCTTATCATACATTATTGCAATTATTATCATCATTATTGCAATTTTTATCATTATTATTGTGTTTATTTGAATTATAGTATAGATATTTTTGCAATAATATAATAACCACACATAATAATAGTAATAACAATAATAATAACATATATAACGATTTTATATAAATTTTTTAGCATTAGCTTAATTAGTATCGGGGGGTAAATTACTGTAATTATTCCGTTATAAAATAATTATTTTTGCAATTATACTACCAGTACAAATAATAATATGATAATAATACATATAATACAATAAATATTATAACGCACTAGCATTATTATTATTATACTTATAACTTAATTATTATTATTGTTATTATTACGATATCATAGATTTTTTTTGGCATGATACTATAATTAAGATAATAGTAATAATAATTAATAATAATAAGATAATAATAATAATATAAAATTTATAATAATAATAACATAATAATAATAATAATATCCTATCATAATTTCATAATAATTATTCAAATGTTATCAAAATTCTCTTTATTCTCACTTTTATCATCATTAATTGTTATGATTATACATTCTGTGTATTATTAGCATTATTACCCTAATAATTGCCCCCCCGAAATCCCAAGAAATCGAAAAACGTCTTTTGGTATACTCTCAAAAGGCTATATTTCACTAGATTTTGCCGCTTTTTTCGACTTTTGGGAATGTTTTTCTTATACCTTTTTATATTATATATGGGACTCAATTCCTGTTATTTATCATCATCATTATCATGATTATCATCATCATTATCATGATTATCATCATTATTGATCGTTTTTTGTGTTTTTATCTCATCATTATCATACATTATCATCATTATCTCATTAATTGCAATTATTATCATCATTATTGCAATTGTTATCATTATATTGCAATTATTGGAGTTATAGTATATATTGTTTGCATCATACTAATCACACACCAATAATAATAGTAATAACAATAATAATAACAATAATAACGATTTTTATAATAATTATTTATATCATTATCTTATTATAATCGTATTACTGTAATTATTACGGTTATAAGAATTATTTTTGCAATTATACTACAGTACATAATATAATAATATATAACAATAATACTACTAATAACAATATTTATAAACACTAGCAATTATTATTATTATACTTATACTTATTATTATTATTGTTATTATTTACAGATATAATAGATTTTTTTGGCAATGAATACTATAATTAAGATAATAGTTAATCATAATAATACTAATAATAATAATAATAATATAGATAATATAATTATATAATAATAATAATAATAATAATAATATAATAATAGTAATAATAATAATTTTTAATATATTCCCAAATGTTATCAAATTCTCTTAATTCTCCTTTTATCATCAGTATTGTTATGATTAATACAATTCTGGTAATTATTATCAGTTATTACCCTAATAATTGCCGAAATCCACCAAGAAATGAAAACTCAGTGTTGGAGTATACTATCAAAGGCTATATTTCGCTAGATTTTGCCGTTTTTGAACTGGTGGAATTGTTTTTCTTTATACCTTTTTTATATTAGATAGGGACACATTCTGTTATTATCATCATCATTATCAGAATTATCATTATTATTATCGTTATCATCATCATTTATCATCATCATCATCTTATCATCCATCATTATCATCATTATTGCAATTATTATCTCATTTATTGCAATTGTATCATTATTATTGCAATTATTGGAGTTCTAGTATATATTTTTTGCAATGAATACTAAATACACAACAATAATAATATAATACAGAATAATAACAATATAACATTTTAATAATAATTGATTTTATCTCATTATCTTAATTAGTATCGTTTATTACTGTAATTATTACTGTTTTTATATTATTTTTTTTGCAATTATAAACTACCAGTACAAATAATAATAATGATAAATATACAATTATAATACTATAACATTTTAGAACCCCTAGCATTATTATTTATTATACTTATCCTTTTATTATTTTATTGTTATTAATTAAGATATATAGAGGTTTTGGCAATGATACTAATAATTAAGATAATAGTAAATATAATAATAATTAATATAATAATAATAATAATAATAATAATAATAATATAATACTAATATAATATAATAATAATAATAATATTTTAATAATATTTCAATGTTATCAAAATTCTCTTTATTCTCACTTTTATCATCATTATTGTTTGATTAATACAATTCTGGTAATTTATTATCATTATTACCCTAATAATTGCCGAATCACCAAGAAATCGAAAAAACGTCATTTTGGAGTATACTCCTCAAAAGCTATCTTTCGCTAGATTTTGCCGCTTTTTCGACTTTTTGGGAATTGTTTTTCTTATACCTTTTTTATATTATATTATGGACACAATTCTGTTATTTATCTCATCATTATCATGATTATCATCAGTATTATCGTTATCATCAATCATTACATCATTATCATCATCATTAATCATCCATTATTGCAATTATTATCATCATTATGCAATTTGTTATCATTATTATGCAATATTGGAGTTTATAGTAATATATTTTTGCAATAATACTATAACCACAACAAAATAATGTAATAACAATAATAATAACAATGATAACGATTTTATAATAATTCTTTATCCTTATCTTAATTAGTATCGTTATTACTGTAATTATTACTGTTATAATCATTATTTTTGCAATTATACTACCATACAAATAATCATAATGATAATAATAACAATAATAATACTAAACAGTATTATAACCAGAGCATTATTATTATTATACTATACTTATATTATTATTGTTATTATTAAGATATAATAATTTTTTGGCATGATACTAATGCTTAAGATAATAGTAAATAATCTAATACAATACTATAATAATAATAATATAATAATAATGGAATAATAATAATAATTTTTAATGAATATTCAAATGTTATCAAAATTCTCTTTATTCCTCACTTTTCTCATCATATTGTATGATTAATACAATTCGGTAATTATTATCATTATTACCCTAATATTGCCGGAAATCACCAAAGAAATCGAAAAACGCATTTTGGAGTTATACTCCTCTCAAAAGCTATTTTCGCTATATTTTGCCGCTTTTTTCGACTTTGTTGTGAATGTTTTTCCTTATATCACACCTTTTTTTTATATTATATATGGACCAATCCTGTTATTATCCATCATATCATGATTATCATCATTATTATCGTTTTCATCATCATTATCATCATTATCATCATTATCATATCATTATCATCATTATTGCAATTATATCATCATTATTGCATTGTTATCATTATTATTGCAATTATTGGAGTTCTAGTAAGAATATTTTTGGCAATATACTAATAACCACAACAATAATAATAGTAATCCAATAAGAATAACATATAACGATTTTATAATAATTATTTATATCATTAATCCTTAATTAGTATCGTTATTTACTGTAATTATTACTGTTGATATAATTATTTTTTGCATTATCCTACCAGTAACAAATAATAATAAATGATTATATAACAATATAATACTAATAACAATATTATACCACTACATTATAATTATTATACTTATACTTATTATTATTAGTTGTTATTATTACAGATATAATAGATTGCTTGGCAATGATACTAATATTAAGATATAGTAATAATAATAATATAATAATAATAATAATAATAATATGAATACTTAATCATAATAATAATAATAATAATAATAATAATAATAATATAATTTTAATAATATTCAAATGTTTATCAAAATTCTCTTTAGTCTCACTTTTTATCATCATTATTGTTATGATTAATACAATTCTGGGTAATATATCATTATACCCTAATAAATTGCCGAAAATCACAAAGAAATCGAAAAAACGTCATTTTGGAGTATACTCTCAAAAGCTAATATTTCGCCTAGAATTTTGCCGCTTTTTTCGACTTTTGGGATGTTTCCTTCCCTTTTTTTTATATTATATATGGACACAATTCCTGTTATTATCTCACTCATTATCATGATTATCATCATTATTATCGTTATCATCATCATTATCATCATTACATCATCATTAATCATCATTATTGGCTAATTATTATCATCATTATTGCAATTGTTATCATTATATTGCTATATTGAGTTATAGTAATGATATTTTTGCAATAATACTAATACCACAACAATAAGAATAGTATAACAATAATAATAACACTATAACGATTTTATAATAATTATTTATATCATTATTTAATTAGTACTTATTTACGGTAATTATTACTGGTATACAATAATTATTATTGCAATTATACTACCAGTTACAAATAATAATAATGATAATAATAAAATAATAATACTAATACAATATTATAACCACTAGCATTTATTATTAATTATTATACTTAACTTATTATTCTTATGGTTATTATTAACAGATATAATATATTTTTTGGCATGATACCTATATTAAGAAATAGTAATAATAGTAATAATAATAATAATTAATATAATCATAATACTAATAATAATAATAATATAGATAATATACTAATAATATAATAATAATATTTTAAAGTCATATTCAAATGTTATCAAAATTCTCTTTTATTCTCACTTTTTATCATCATTATTGTTTGATTAATACAATTCGTGGTAATTATTATCATTATTAACCAAATAATTGCCGAAATCCCCAAAAAAATCGAAAACGTCATTTTGGAGTATACTCTCCAAGGCTATATTTCGTTAAGATTTAGCCGCTTTTTCGACCTTTTGGGAATGTGTTTCTTATACCTTTTTTATATTATATATGGACACAAATTCCTGTTATTATCATAATCATTATCATGATTATCATCATTATTATCGGTATCATCATCATTTATCATCATTATTAATCATCATTTCATCATTATTGCAATTATTTTCATCATTTTGCAATTGTTATCATTATTATTGCATTATTGGAGTTATAGTTATATATTTTTTTGCAATATACTATAACCACAACAAAATAATAGTAATACAATAATAAAACAATAAAACGATTTTATATAATTATTTATATCATTATCTTATTAGTATCGTTATTACTGTAATTATTACTGTTATAATAATTATTTTTGCAATTATACTACCAGTACAAATAATAATAATGATAATAATAACAATAATAATAATAATAATAATAATATAATAATAATAATTAATAATAATAATAATAATATATAATAATAATATAATAATTAATTATATCAATATTCAAATGTTATTAAAATTCTCTTATTCTCACTTTTATCATCATTATTGTTATGATTAATACAATTTTTGGTAATTATTATCATTATTACCATAATAATTGCCGAAATCACCAAAGAAATCGAAAAAACGTCATTTTGGAGTATACTCTCAAAAGGCTATATTTCGCTAGATATTAGCCGCTTTTTTGACTTTTGGGAATGTTTTTCTATATCCTTTTTATATTATATATGGACACAATTCCTGTTATTATCACATCATTATCTGTTATCATCATTATTATCGTTTATCATCAAATCATTATCATCATTATCATCATTATCATCATCATTATCATCATTATTGCAATTATTATCATCATTATTGCAATTTTATCATTATTATTGCAATTATTGGAGTATATAATATTTTTTGCAATAATACTAATAACCACAACAATAATAATAGTAATAATAATAAAATAACAATAATAACGATTTATAATAATTATTATATCATATCTTAATTAGTATCGTTATTACTGTAATTATAGTTATAATATAATTTTTGCAATTAACTACCAGTACAAATAATATATGATATAATAACATATATACTAATAAATATTAACCACTAATTATTATATTATTCCCTAATATTCATATTATGTATTAATACAGATTATGATTTTTGCAAATGTATATTACGATAAGATAATTTAATTTATGAATTTAATAATATACATATTTATATAATATATAACAAATAACTAATAATAATATAATAATTAATAATTTTCATAATTATTCAAATTTATTAAAATTCTCTTATTCTCACTTTTATCATCATTGTTTGATTAATATACATATTCTGGTAATTATATATTATTACCTAATAATTGCCGAAATCACCAAGAAATCAAAAAACGTAGTTTGGAGTATAATTAAAAGGTAATTCGCTAGATTTGACGCTTTTGACTTTTGGAATGTTTTTTATTCCTTTTTATTAATATGGTACATTACTGTATTATCATATCATAATATTATTTCAATTATACTCGTACATCATAATAATATCAATATACATTATATATAATCACATATATACATCATTATTCAATTATTTATCATCATTATTGCAATTATTATCATTATTATTGCAATATTGGAATAGTATATTTTTGCAATATACTAATAATAAAATAATAATATAATAATAATAATAATAATAAATAATAATATATATAATAATAATAATAATATAATTAATAATAATTTTCATAATATTCAAATGTTATTAAAA
>NW_023657347.1:15976-28273 GCF_015228065.2 Penaeus monodon | reverse complement strand
AAATTTTTTTTTTTCATAAAATAAATTTTAAATAATTTTAAAACCCAAAAAAAAGGATTAAAAATTAGAATTTAAAATGGTTTTTTTTTAAATTTTTTTTTTTTAAAAAAATTTTTTTAAAAAAAATTTTTAAAAAATTAAAAAAAAGGGGTTTTAAAACTTTTAAAATTGTTTTTTGTTTTTAAAGTTTTAAATTTTAAGGTTTTTTTTTGAAAAAAACAATATTATAACTGAAATAATGCAATAAAAATATAATAATTGCAAAAATGTGATAAAAATTTGCAATAATGATGATAATGATGATGAAAATGATGAAATGATGAAAATGATGATGTAACGATAGTAATGGATAATCATGATAATAATGATGAAAATAACAGGAATTCTTCCAATAAAATTTAAAAAAAAGGGTAAAAGAAAAACTTTCCCAAAAAGTCGAAAAAGGGGAAAAATTACAAAATATACCTTTTGAGAGTAGAGTCAAAATGCTTTTTCGTTTTTTTGATGATTTTGGAATGATTAGGGTAATAATGATAAAAATTACTAAAGCATTCACAGGGCAAAATGATGAAAAAAGTGGAATAAAGAGAAGTTTGATAACATTTGATAATTACTAATACATAATGATATATCAATTTTTACTATTTTTATTATTATTTATTATTATTTTATTATTATTATTATTATTATTATTATTATTATTATTATTATTATTATTATATTCTTTTATTATATATTATTGCCAAAACAATATATTAAACTGTAATATAACAATAATAATAATATAATTAAAAGTAATATTAATAGTCGTTATAATATTGGTATAACATTATTTTTGTTATATATTCATTATATTATTTTTACTAGTATGTATATTGCTAAAATATTATTATAACAATAATAATTACTAAAACGAGATTAATTAGAATAATAGTATAAATAATGATTATAAATATCGTTATTATTGTTATTATATATTGTTATTACTTTATTATTGTTGTTGTATTAGTATAGTTGCAAAAACATTATATATACTGCAATAATTGCAATAATAATGTAATAATTGCAATAATATGATAATAATTGCAATAATGATGATAATGATGATTGATAATGATGATAATGATGATATGATGATGATAACGATAGTATGATGATAATCAGATATAATGATGATAATAACAGGAATTCTTCATATAAATTAAAAAAAGTAAAGAAAAATATTCCCAAAGTCGAAAAAGCAGCGCAAAATCTAGCGAAATATGCCTTTTGAGAGTAGAGTCAAATGACGTTTTTCGAATCTTTGATGATTTTGGCATGTTGGGTAATAATGATAATAATTATAGAATCATTCATCATGCATAATGATGACAAATAAAAAGTGAGAATAAAGAGAAGTTTGATAACATTTGATAATTACTAATATCATTCATGATATTATCATTATTATTACTATTATTATTATTATATTAATTATTATTATTATATTATTAGTATTCCTTTTATTAATAGATATTGCCAAAAAAATATATTATAACTGTAATAATAACAATAACGATAATAATAAGTATAGAAGTAAATATTAATAGCGGTGTCCAATAATATGCGGTATAAACAGTATTTTTGTTATTATTATCATTATTATTATTTTCCTAGTAGGATAATTGCTAAAAATAATTATTATAACAATAATAAGTACAGTAATAACGAGATTAATTAGAATAAGGGTATAAATAATGATTATAATATCGTTATTATTGTTATTATTATTGTTATTACTATTATTATTGTTGTTGTTATTCGTATAGTTGCAAAAACATATATTATAACTCAATAAGTGCAATAATAAATGATAATAATCGCAATAATGATGATAATAATTGCAATAATGATTAATGATGCTGATAATGATGATCAATGATGATAATAGATGATGATTAACGATAGGTACGAGATAATCATGATACTAAAGATATAATAAACAGGAATTCGCTCCTATATAATTAAAAAAAGGTAAAAAGAAAAACATTCCCAAAAAGTCGAAAAAGCGGCAAAATCTAGCGAAAATATAGCCTTTTGAGGAGTAGAGTCCAAAATGACGTTTTTCGATCATTTGATGATTTTGGCATGATTAGGGTAATAATGATAATACATTACTAGAATGCATTCATCATGGACCAATATTGTTGATAAAACGTGAGAATAAAGAGAAGTTTGATAACATATAAATTACTAATATTCATTAATGATATTATTCATTATTATTATTACTATTATTATTATTATTATTATTATTATTATTATATTATTATTTATTATTATTATTATTCCTTTTATTAATAGTATTATTGCCCCAAAAAAATATATTATAAACGTAATATAACAATAATAATAATAATAAGTATAGACGTAAATATTAATAGTCGTTATAATATGTATTAACATTATTTTTGTTATTATGATCATTATTTTATTATTTTTATAGTAGTTATAATTGCTAAAAATAATTATTATAAATACAATAATAAGTACGTTAATAACGAGATTAATAGAATAATGGTATAAATAAATGATATAATAGCGTTATGTTATTGGTTATTATATTGTTATTACTATTATTATTGTTGTTGTTAATTATTATAGTTGCAACAAACATATAATACTAACTGCACAATAATTGCAATAATAAAGATAAATAATTGCAATCAATGATGATAATAATTGCAATAATGATGATAATGATGATGATTAATGAGAAATGATGATGATAACGCTAGTAAATGATAGAAATCATGTAATAATGCATGATAATAACAGGAATTTCTCTCCATATATAATTATAAAAAAAAGGTAAAAGAAAAAAACATTCCCACAAGTCGAAAAAGACGGCAATCTACGCCCAGAACACAATAGCCATTTTGCGAGTAGAGTCCAAATGACGTTTTTCTCGTATCTCTTTGATGATGTTCATTGGCACAATGATAGGGTACTAATGATAATAATTACCTAGAAAATCGCATTCATCAGACAAAAATGATGATAAAACACGCAGTAGAACAATAAAGAAGAAGTCTGATAAACATTTGATAATTACTAACTACTATTTATATGATTATCTTCATTGTATTTACTCTTGATTATTATTATTATTATTATCTATTAGTTATTATCTATTCACTTTTATTAATAGTATTATTGCCGCAAAAAATATATTTATATACTGAATAATACAATATATACTTACATAATGTATATTACTAGAATGTTAATATGTAATAGTACCTGTTTATAATATTGGTATTAACATTATTGTTGTTATTATTTATAATTTATATTATTTTTCCTAGTAGTATAATTATGCTAAAATAATTTATTCTATAACATTAATAATTACACCGTGTAATATACGAGGATCTTTTAAATTTAGAATAATGGTATAAATAATGCTTCTTTATATCGTCAATATTTTTATTATTATTTGTTATTACTATTATTCTTGTTGTTGTTATACATATTAGTACGCAAAAAACCATATATTATGTAACTGCCACATATTTGCACACCTAATAATGGATAATAAATTGCAATAATGCATGTGACACGTATAATTGCTAATAATGATGATAATGATGTATGATAAACGCATGATAATGATGAATGATAACGATAGGTAAATGATGATACTTCATGACTGAATACAATGATGTGATAATACACAGGTAATTACCTCTCCATATTTCTAATTAAAAAATAGGTAAAAGACACAAACAACATTGTCCCAAAAGTCACGATAAAAGCGGCCAAACATCTGTAGCGAAATCAGCCTTTTTACATGCAGAGTAGAGTGACAGCCAAATGTACGTTTCAGTTCGATCTCATTTTGAGATGTATTTTGGCAAGGATTAGTGGAATCATACTGATTAATGAATTACTAGAATCGCAATTCATGTCCATGCACAGAATTAATGATAGATAAAAGTGAGATAAAGAGAAGTTTGATAAACATTTGATAAGTTACTAATAACTCATGTACACACACCGATATATCACTTTCATCTATTATTATTTACTATTAAGTATTATTATGTATTATTCTTTATATTATTATTATTATTCCTTTTATTAATAGCAGTAATTCATGCCAAAAAACAACATATATACTAACTGATAACTAAATACCACATATAATACAAAACAATAAAGTAGAGCACAAGTAATATTAATAGTCACGTCTCATAAATACTCAGGTATTATAAACATACTATTCACACGTTGAATAGTATTATCACATTATATTAATTTTCCTAGTAGTATATAATTGCTAAAACATAAATTTATATATTATAAACAATAATAATTACAGTAATAAAACGAGTCATTAAATTGATAAGTGGTATAAATAATTGATTATACTATAGTTATTATTGTATTATTATTGTATTACTATTTATTCACTTGTTTGTTGTCATTATTATATAGGTGTCGTAAAAAACACAATAATTATAACTGCAATAAATGCAATAATAATCGCAGTCATAATTGCAATAATGATGATAATAATTGCAAAATGATGATAATGATGTGATAATGAGATAATGATGATAATGATGATGATAACGATAGTATGATGATCTTCAGATAATATATGATGATAATAACAGGAATTCTCTCCATATATAATTAAAAAAAGGTTAAAAAGAAAACATTCCCAAAAAGTCGAAAAAGCCCCCGGCAAAAAATCTAGCGAAATAAGCCTTTTTGAGAGTAGGAGTCAAAATGACGTTTTTCGATCTATTTTGATGATTTGGCAATGATTAGGTTAATAATGATAATAATTACTAGAAATCTCATTCATCATGACAATAATGATGATAAAAGTGAGAATAAAGAGGAAGGTTGATACAATTTGATAATTACTAATATCATTAATGATAATTATCTATTATTATTTATTACTATTATTATTATTATTATTATTATATTATTATTATCATTATTATTATATTATTATTACCTTTTATAATAGTATTATTGCAAAAAAAATATATTATAACTGTAATAATAACAATAAAATAATAATAAGTATAGAAGTAATATTTAATAGTCGGTTATAAATATGGTATTAACATTAGGTTTGTTATTATTATCATTATTATATTTTTCCTAGTAGTATAATTGCTAAGATAATTATTATAAACAATAATAATTACAGTATAACGAGATTAATTAGAATTATGGTATTTATTATGATTATTATATCGTTATTATTGTTATATTATTGTTATTACTATTTAGTATTGTTGTTGTTATATATAGTTGCAAAAAAATATCTTATAACTGCAATAATTGAATAATATGATAATAAATTGCAATAATGATTGATAATAATTGCAATAATAATGATAATGATGATGATAATGATGATAAATGATGATGATAACGATAGTAATGATGATAATCATGATAATAATGATGATAATAACAGGAATTCTTCTCCATATATAATTTAAAAAAGGTAAAAGAAAAACATTCCCAAAAGTCGAAAAAGCGGGAAAATCTAGCAAAATATAGCCTTTTGAGAGTAGAGTCCAAAATGACGTATTTTCGATCTCTTTGATGATTTGGCAATGATTAGGGTAATAATGATAATAATTACTAGAATCGGCATTCATCATGAACAAAATGATGATAAAAGTGTGAATAAAGAGAAGTTTGATAACATTGATAATTACTAATATCCATTAATGATATTATCATTATTATTACTATTATTATTATGTATATATCATATTTTATTATTCTTTATTCCTTTTATTAAGAGTATTTTGCCAAAAAATAATTATAACTGTAATATTAACAATAATGATAATTAAAGTATAGGAAGTAATATTACAATAGTCGTTATAATTTGGGTATTAAACATTATTTTTGTTATTCATTATCATTATTATTAATTTTTCCCGTAGTAGTTATAATTGCCTGAAAATTAATTATTATAACCAATAAAATTACAGTAATAACGAGATTTAATTAGAATAATGTATAAAATAATGATTATATAATATCGTTATTATGTTATTATTATTGTTATTACTATTATTATGTTGGTTATGTAGGTTCATAGTTCACAAACATATATCTATAACTGCAATCAATGCAATAATAGATAATGTAACCGCAATAAAATGTGATCAATGTAATTGCAATAATGATGATAATGATGATGATAATGATGATAATGATGATGATAACGATAGTAATGATGATTAATCATGATAATAATGATAGATAATAACATGAATCTTCTCCATATATAATTAAAAACAAAGGGTTAAAGAATAAACATTCCCAACGATCGGCAAAAAGCCCCCCCCCTGGTCCCCCCCAAATCTAGCGAAATATAGCCTTTTTGAGAGTAGAGTCCCAAAATGACGTGTTTTCGATCTTCTTTGATGATTTTGGCAATGATTAGGGTTAACTAAGATAATAATTACCTAGAATCGCATCATCATGACAATATTGTTGATAAAAAGTGATGAATAAAGAGTATAGTACTGATAACACATTATATAATTACTAATATCATTAATGATATTATCATTATATTATTCCTATTATTATATATTATTATTATTTATTATTATTATATTATTATTATTATTCCTTTTATTATAGTATTATGCCAAACAAATATATCATAACTGTTACATAATAATATAATAATAAATTAATAAGTATTAGAAGTAATATTCAATAGTCGTTATAATTATTGGTATTAACTATTATTTTTGTTTATATATTATCATTATTATTAATTTTAACTAGTAGTTAATTGCTAAAATAATTTTATAACAAATAATCAATTATCAGTAATACACTGAGATTATTAGAATAATTGGTATAAATAATGATTATAATATTTACGTTATTCATTGTTATTATTATTGTTATTATGTACTATTTTATTATCTGTTTGTTCGTTATTAACAGTATAGTTGCATAAAAAATCACTGTATATTATAACTGCAATTAATTGCAATAATAATGATAACAATTGCAAGCAATGTGATGATAAAAAATAATCTGCAATAAATGATGACATAATGATGATGATAATGATGATAAGATGCTGATAAACGATAGTAACTGATGAATAACGACACATGATAATACTGACATAGATAATCACAGGAATTTCTCTCTCATATGTCACTAATTACAAAAAGGTAAAAGAAAAACATTCCATAAAGTCACGTAAAAAGCGGCACATATATCCTAGCAAATATACAGCCTGTTTTGGAGAGTAGAGTCCAAAATTGACGTTTCTTGTTCACTGATCTCTTGATGATTACATGCAATGATTAGTGGTAATACTGATAATAATACTAGATCGCATTCATCAGACAATAATGATGATATAAAGTCTGAATAAAGAGAAGTTTGTAACAATTTGATAATTACTAATATTTCATTAATGATTTATCATTATTATTACTATATTATTATTATTATTATTATATTTGACATTATTTTATTATTATTCCTTTTATTAATAGTATCTTATTGAGCCAAAATAATATATTATAACTGTAAATAATAACCAATAACGATACACAGAATCATAAGCTTATAGAAGTTAATATACTAAGTCGTTATAATCATTAGATATTAATCATCAATTTTTGTTATTCACTGAGTCATTACACTATATTTTTCCTAGTAGTATAATTGCTAAAACGTAATATCTTATAACAATAATAATTACAGTAATAACGAGATTAATCTAGAATATACTATATGTATAAACTAATGATTTATATACTCTGTATCTTGTGTTCTATTATGACATTGTTCTTACTATATTATGTTGTTGTTAAATTATAGTATGCAAACAACATATATTATAAACTTGCAATAAATTGCAATAATAATGATAATATCGCAATAATGATGATAATAATTGCAATAATGATGATAAATTGATGCTTGATAATGATCGATAATGATGATAATGATGATGATAACGATATAGTTATATGGATGACAATCATGATACTATGATGATAAAGCAACAGGATTCTCTCCATATATAACTGTTAAAAAAAAGGTAAAAGAATAGAAACATTTCCAAAAAGTCGAAAAAGCCGGCAAAATGTGTGCTAGCGAAAATATAGCTTTGAGAGTAGAGTCCACAAATGACGTTTTTTCGATCTATTTGATGATTCTTTGCAATGATTAGGGTAATAATGATTAATATAATTACTAGACTCCGCATTCAATCATGACAATGTATTGTTATGAGTAAAAGTGAGAATAAGAGAGAAGGCATGTCATGTATAACCTATGACTATAGGAATACTAACTATCATTTAATGACATTATCATTTCATTTATATTACACTATATTTATTATTATTATTATCAATCTTATTTAATTATTATTATATTATTATTATTAATCATTCATTTATTAATTATGTTATTATTGCACCTAAAAAAATATTATATACTGTAATTAATAACAAATAATAATAATAATAAGTATAGAAGTAATATTAAATAGTTCGTTATACTATTGGTATCAACATTATTTTTTGTTGTGAGTTTATTGTGTGCATTAATTATTATTTTTTACTAGTAGTATAATGCTAAAATAATTATTATAACAATAATAATTACAGTACATAACGAGATTAATTAGGAATAAGGTATAAATAATGATTATAAATATCGTTATTATTGCACTATTATTGTATTCGACTATTACACTATTATATGTTGTTGTTATTTATTATAGTTGCAAAAACAAATATTATAACGCAATAATTGCACAGTAATAATAATGATAACTAATTGCAATAATGATGATATGTACATTGATATAATGATACGCTAATGTGATGATTGATATGATGATAATGATACGCATGATAAAACGAGAGTAATGATGATAATCATCGATTAAGAACTGATGATAAGAACAGGAATTCACTCCCCATAATATAATTAAAAAAAGGTAAAAGAAAAAAACACTGTTCCACAAGTCGAACAATAAGCGGCAAAAAATCTAGCGACAATGTACTAGCCTTTTGAGAGTAGAGTCCACCACAAATATCAGTATCGTTTTTTCGATCTCGTTTGATGACTGTGTTGGCAATGATTAGGGTATGTCACTGAATGATAGATAAGTGACACTTAAATCTGCATTCCATCATTGACACATAAGTGGATGATAAAACGGGAATAAGAGAAGTTGACAAAGTCATTTGATCAGATTACTAATATCATTAATGACTCTTATCTATTAATTATTACCTATTAATAATTTATTACATGTTTTAACATATTGCATGTGTATGTGTATCATATACCTACTTTTATTAATAGTATTTATTGCCAAAAAAATATATACTAACGTGAATAACACAACACATAATACAATAAATAATAAGTAATACGAAGTAATATTAATAGTCAACATAACGTATATATTGGATCTTAACCATACTATATACATTTGTTAATCTAATTATAACTATACTTATCATTTTTCCTAGTACGTATATATTGCTAAACTAATATTATAAAACAATAATAAATTACAGTGTAATAACGGAAGATATATAATTAGAGAATAATAGGTTATAAATAATGATATTGATATCGTATTATTGTTATTTATTATTGTTATTACTTATATTATTGTTGTTGTATTAATATAGTTGCAAAAAATCAATAGTATAACTGCCAATAATTGCAAAATAATAATGATAATAATCAATAATGATGATAATAATTGCAATAAATGATGATAATGATGATGATAATGTATGATAATGATGAATGATAACAGATAGTAATCGATGATAAGCATGATAATAAATGATGATCAATAACAGGAAGTTCTCTCCATATATATTAAAAAAAGGTAAAAGAAAAACATCCAAAGTCGAAAAAGCGGCAAAATCTAGCGAAATATAGCCTTGTAAGAGTAGAGTCCACAAAATGACGTTTTTTCAGCAAGCTTCTTGATGATTTGGGCAAATGATCATAGGGTAATAATGATAATAATTCACTAGAATCGCATTCATCATGACAAATAAGGGATGATAACAAGTGAGATAAAGAGAAGTTTGATAACATTTAATTCGAAAAAACAAAAAAACAAAAAAAAAAAAGAGTCACCACAAAAAATGTATTCAATCAAACCAATTCATATGTTCATCCTGAGTAGTATAGATATCTATTCTGATTTCCTTATTTTAGGGAAGTAGAGTAAAAACCTAGTAATTATTCATTCGTAAATATATCTTCTTCCGATGGTTAACGTATTTAAACACTGACGATTACTTAAATACTCTATATTGACACAATGCAGAGTGACTGGGTTTTGGTGTTAATTACTTAATATTATTATATGTTTTTATCGTTATTATTGACTGTCATCATTACTATTACTTTAATTGTATTATTTGTGTAAGTAGAAATAGTAGTGGGTAGTAGTCAAATAGCAGTTATTGGTATCATGAGATAATGATACTACTATGTAGCACAGCATTAATTATAATAATGATAATAGAAATAACAATTTAGAATAAATTCAACAAAAGTAATATAATGATATACGAGTCTCTCCTATTTAGTCTTTAAATTCCCCGTTTTTACGTTACTTGCCCTTCAAAGGAAAATCGTAACCTTTGATTTTCATTCTTTCTTTAAGTGGGTTTTGGAAAAATGAAGAGGACACACACATCGTACGAGTCAACCCAGCAAAATGTTTTCGTTTGCAGGAATATGGTAAATAAATGTGTTTTTAGTATCTGTATATGAACACTGCAAATAAATTTTTATTTTATTGTTATTTTTTCCTCGTCTTTACTTCTGTGATGAACTCTTGAAAACAATTTAATTTATTTTTTTCTTTATATCTTGGGCATATCTGCTAATTGAAGCGTTCAAAATGAATGAACTCCAAGTATCTGATAGCACCAGGGAAAAAAGTGATTTGGCAACAAATAACATTAAAATTGCAGACAAAAGGCTTAATCCAGACACCTTTGGTAAAAAGAGCGGGAATTTAAAAACAGTAATTATATATAATTTTTAATTGTGTATTTTTATTGTAAAATCCAATACAGTTGAAGATTGCAGACTGGATATTTATACTGCGCGTATTCCGTTTTATCCTTGAAACCTTTATGGATATGCCACTTTCCAAACAAGGGGGGGATATCATGTAGCATATGGCAGCTCTCTTTATCCAACTCTTACCTCCTTTTATAAGAATTTTCCGTGCATATTCTTGTTTATAATATCATTAAAATCTGGTTGTCAAATATTAGTCATTATTCTTTTTGCCTATGTCCTTCCAACCTAGAAGACTTTCAAAAAATGAGACAGATTGGTTCACAGAATATATGCGACTGACTCAAGTAAACATCATGGAGTGAAACTGATTTGCACGTTGTATATTTTTCAGGTATATAACAAATACATATAATGCTAACCTAACTGTTCGTGGGAAGCAGGAGTAGTAATCATTTTTTGAAGCCAAGGATGAAGTATCAGTAGAGATGTTGCATAGTGATCGTTACTTCATTCCCTTTTGGTAAGCGTCGTTCCCTGGCTGTCACAAAGATTTTAACTGAATTTGAAGTTTTGTGTACTCATTTCAAATGACTGGCTATATAATTTGCCCTAATACGAGTATACAGACACCTCAAAATAATATTAACTAGAATACTTTTTAATTTCATGGCACAGCATTTCAAATTTTACAGCAAAATATGATGTATGGGATTAATTCTAAATATATTGATACATTTCTGGTTATCATTATTGCAACCATTATCATTTTCATTATTATTATCATCATTGTTACTACTACTATTATCAATATACAATCAACCATCAAATTCAGGATCAGGGAAAGGCCTAAATCCTTTCTAGAAAATTTTCTGGAACACTTACATCTACAATGAGTTCTGTATCACCTTCATCAGCAGTAAAGAGAAAAAGGTAAGCAAAAGAATCAGAGTCAAAGACAGGAGACATTTTGCGCAACAGCGGCTGAAAAGAATAGTACACTTATTCATACATAAACAATGTTTTTTTTTCTTTTCTTTTCTTTTTTCTTTCTTTTTTAGAATTTGCACTTCAGAAAACTAAAAGCTCTCTGAATGTTCATACACACACACACACACACACACACACACACACACACACACACACACACACACACACACACACACACACAACACAACAACACAACAACAACACCACACACCACACACACAC
>NW_023657347.1:12641-15876 GCF_015228065.2 Penaeus monodon | reverse complement strand
ATTAATATGATGATAACGATAGTAATGAGATAATCATGATACATAATGATGATAATACATGAAAATTCTATCGCTATATAATTAAAAAAAGGTAAAAGAAAAACATTCCCAAAAGTCGAAAAAGCGGCAAAATCTAGCGAAATATAGCCTTTTGAGAGTAGAGTCCAAAATGACGTTTTTTCGATCTCTTTGATGATTTTGGCAATGATTAGGGTAATAATGATAATAATTACTAGAATCGCATTCATCATGACAATAATGATGATAAAAGTGAGAATAAAGAGAAGTTTGATAACATTTAATTCGAAAAAAAAAAAAAAAAAAAAAAAAAAGAGTCCACAAAATGTATTCATCAACCATTCATATGTTTTCCTGTTTCTCTATTTCTGATTTCCTTATTTTAGGGAAGTAGTAAAACCTAGTAATTATTCATTCGTAAATATATTTCTTCCTTGGTTCCACTGTATTTACCACTGACGTTTTATTTCCTTTAAATACTCTTATGATAATGGAGTTGTTGGGTTTGTTGTTATTATTAATATTATATCTATTGTTTTTATCGTTATTATTGACTGTCATCATTACTATTACCTTTTAATTTATTATTTGTGTAAGTAGAAATAGTAGTGGTAGTAGTCATAATAGCAGTTATGGTATCATGATATAATGATATAATGATTGCATTAATTATAATAATGATAATAGAAATAACAATTTAAGAATAAATAAATAAATAGTAATAATAATGATATACGAGTCTCTCCTATTTAGTCTTTAAATCCACGTTTTTTACGTCTACTGCCTTCAAAGAAAATCGTAACCTTTGCATTTCATGTCTTTCTTTTAATTGGTTTTGGAAAAAATGAAGACATCTAGTACTGAGTCAACCCAGCAAAATGTTTCGTTTGCAGGAATATGTAAATAAATGTGTTTTTAGTATCTGTATATGAACACTGCAATCATTTTATTTTATTGTTATTTTTTCCTCGTCTTTACTTCTGTGATGAACTCTTGAAAACAATTTAATTTAGTTTTTTTCTTTATATCTTGGGCATATCTGCTAATTGAAGCGTTCAAAATGAATGAACTCCAAGTATCTGATAGCACCAGGGAAAAAAGTGATTTGGCAACAAATAACATTAAAATTGCAGACAAAAAAGGGTTTTAAACAGGGCCCCCTTTGGTAAAAAGGCGGGAATTTAAAAAAAAAGTAATTATATAATTTTTTAAATTTTGTTTTTATTGTAAAATCCAAATACAGTTGAAGATTGCAGACTGGATATTTAACTTTCGGTTTTTCCGTTTTACCTTGAAACCTTTATGGATATGGGCCCCTTTCCCAAAAAAGGGGGGGATTCATGTAGCATATGGCCCGCTCTCTTTATCCAAATCTTACCTCCTTTTATAAGAAATTTTTCCTTGGAAAATTCATGTTTATAATATATTTAAAAACTGGTTTTCAAATATTGTCATTTTTCTTTTTGGGCCCATGTCCTTCCCAAACCCAAAGACTTTCAAAAAATGAGACAGATTTGGGTTTACAGAAAATATGCGGGCTGACTCAAGTAAAAATCATGGAGTGAAACTGATTTTACGTTGTATATTTTTCAGGTATTAACAAATCAATATAATGCTAACCTAACTGGGTTTGTGGGGAAACAGGAGTAGTAATATTTTTGAAGCCAAAAGGGTGAAGTATCAGTAGAGATGTTGGGATAGTGGGTCGTTACTTCATTCCCTTTTGGTAAGCGTCGTTTCCCCCCTTCACAAAGATTTAACTGGGAAATTTTAAATTTTGGGGTACTCATTTCAAATGGGCTGGCTATATAATTTTTCCCTAATACCCAGTATACAGACACCCCAAAATAATATTAAAAATAGAATTTCTTTTTTAATTTTATGGGACAGCATTTCAAATTTTTTCGCAAAATATGATGTATGGGATTTAAATTTTAAAAAATTTTATACAAATTTTGGTTATCATTTTTTAACCATTATTTTTTTCATTATTTTAAAACATTGTTACTACTACTATTTTTCCAAAATACAATCAACCATCAAAAATTTAGGATAGGGGAAAAGGGCCCAAATCCTTTTTAGAAAAATTTTTGGAAAACTTACCCTCTACAAAGAGTTCTGTATAAAATTCACAGCCCGTAAAGAGAAAAAGGGAAGGAAAAGAATCAGGTCCAAAAAACAGGAAAAATTTTTCGCAACAGCGGCCCGAAACGAAAGGGACACTTTTTTATACATAAAAAAATGTTTTTTTTTTTTTTCTTTTCTTTTTTTTTTCTTTTTTTTGAATTTGCCCCTTTAGAAAAATAAAAGCTCTCGAATGTTCTACACACCCCACACACACACAAACACACACACCAAACACACACACACACACATTCAAACACAAAATACACACACACACACAGAAAAAACACACACACCACAACACACACACACACACAAAACAACACAAAACACACCCCCCCCCAAAAACACACACACATTATAAAATATATATATGCATATATATATATATATATATATAATATATATATACACACACACACACACACACCACACACACAAAAACACACACACACACACACACACACACACACACACACACATTCCCCACAACACACACACACACACACAAAAAACAACACATACACCACACACACACACACACACAAACACACAATCACACTCACACACACACATTCACACACGCACACACACACACACACAAACATATAAATATATCCCCCTTTTATTATTTATATATATATATATATATATATATATATATAATATATATATATAATACATACAATAACACCCCACCACACCACACATTCACCCCACACACACACAAACACACACACCACACACACACACACCACACACCAAAACCACACCCAACACACAAAAAACACAAAACATATTATATATATATATAATATATATATATATATAAAATATATAATATACATAATATATTATAACACACCCCAAACACACACACCCCACACCAAAACCACGCACGCACGCACCCGCCCCACACACAACACAAAACACCCCACACACAACCCCAAAACCCCACACACACCCCACACACACACACACACATATATATATAATATAAATATATTTTATATAAAATATAATATATTTCAAATATATAAAACAAAATAAACACACCCCACACACACCCCATTCACCACACACCCCACACACA
>NW_023657347.1:5000-7541 GCF_015228065.2 Penaeus monodon | reverse complement strand
TCTCCAAAGTGACGTTAGCCTTTTGAAGTAGAGCCCAAAATGACGTTTTTCATTCTTTGATGATTTTGGCAATGATTAGGGTAATAATGATAATAATTACTAGAATCGCATTCATCATGACAATAATGATGATAAAAGTGAGAATAAAGAGAAGTTTGATAACATTTAATTCGAAAAAAAAAAAAAAAAAAAAAAAAGAGTCCACAAAATGTATTTATCAACCATTCATATGTTTTCCTGTTTCTCTATTTCTGATTTCCTTATTTTAGGGAAGTAGTAAAACCTAGTAATTATTCATTCCTAAATATATTTCTTCCTTGGTTCCACTGTATTTACCACTGACTTTATTATGAAATACTCTTATGATAATGGAGTTGTTGGGTTTGTTGTTTATTATTAATATTATATCTATTGTTTTTATCGTTATTATTGACTGCCATCATTATTATTACCTTTTAATTGATTATTTGTGTAAGTAGAAATAGTAGTGGTAGTAGTCATAATAGCAGTTATGGTATCATAATGATATAATGATTGCATTAATTATTATAATGATAACAGAAATAACAATTTAAGAATAAATAAATAAATAAATAGTAATAATAATGATATACGAGTCTCTCCTATTTAGTCTTTAAATCCACGTTTTTTACGTCTACTGCCTTCAAAGAAAATCGTAACCCTTGCATTTCATGTCTTTCTTTTAATTGGTTTTGGAAAAAATGAAGACATCTACTACTGAGTCAACCCAGGAAAATGTTTCGTTTGCAGGAATATGTAAATAAATGTGTTTTTAGTATCTGTATATGAACACTGCAATCATTTTATCTTATTGTTATTTTTTCCTCGTCTTTACTTCTGTGATGAACTCTTGAAAACAATTTAATTTACTTTTTTTCTTTATATCTTGGGCATATCTGCTAATTGAAGCGTTCAAAATGAATGAACTCCAAGTATCTGATAGCACCAGGGAAAAAAGTGATTTGGCAACAAATAACATTAAAATTGCAGGCAACAAATAACATTAAAATTGCAGACAAAAAGAGCGGGAATTTAAAAACAGTAATTATATATAATTTTTTTATTGTGTATTTTTATTGTAAAATCCAATACAGTTGAAGATTGCAGACTGGATATTTATACTGCGCGTATTCCGTTTTATCCTTGAAACCTTTATGGATATGCCACTTTCCAAACAAGGGGGGGATATCATGTAGCATATGGCAGCTCTCTTTATCCAACTCTTACCTCCTTTTATAAGAATTTTCCGTGCATATTCTTGTTATAATATCTTTAAAAATCTGGTTGTCAAATATTAGTCATTATTCTTTTTCCCTATGCCCTTTCCCAAAACCTAGAAGATTTTCAAAAAATGGGGACAGTTTGGTTCACAAAATTTATATGCGAACTGACTCAAAAAAACTTTCAGGGAGTAAAAAACTGATTTGCACTTTGTATTTTTTTCAGGTATAAAAAACAAAACATATAATGCAACCAAACGTTCGGGGGAAAGGCGGGAGTAGTAATCTTTTTTTTGAACCCAAAGGGGATGAAGTTCAGTAAAAGATGTTGCATAGTGATCTTTACTTCATTCCCTTTTTGGAAAAGCGTCCTTTTCCCCCTGGCTGTCACAAAAAATTTTAAATGTTTTGAAGTTTTGTTTACTCTTTTAAAATGACGGGTATAAAATTTTTGCCCTAATAGGGAGTATACGGGACACCTAAAAAATAAATATTAAATTTGGGAATACTTTTTTAATTTCAGGGCAAAAGCATTTCAAATTTTACAGCAAAATATGATGTATGGGTTTAAAATTCAAATATATTGTTTACATTTCGGGTTTAAATCATTATTGAAAACCATTATATTTTCATTATTTTTTTTTTTTTTACCCTCATTTTTACTATTTACATTATCAATATACAATCAACCATCAAATTCAGGATCGGGGAAAAGGCCTAAATCCTTTCAAAAAAAATTTTTTCGGGAAAAATTACATTTTACAAAGAGTTCTGTATAAAACCTTCATCGCAGTAAAGAAAAAAAAAAGGTAAGCAAAAAAATTTCAGAGTAAAAGGGACAGGAGACTTTTTTTGGGGGCAAACAGCGGCTAAACGAATAGTACACTTATCATACATAAAACAATTTTTTTTCTTTTTCTTTTCTTTTTTTTTTTTTTTAGAATTTTCATTCAGAAAAATAAAAGCTCTCGAATGTTATACACACACACACACACACAAAACACACACACACACCACAAAACAACACATTTTAAACACAATACACACACACCCCACAGAAACACACACACACACACACACAAACACACACCCCACACACCCCACCCACACACACACACACAAACCCACAAAAGGAAAATATAAATATATATATAATATAATATATATATATATATACCACAACACAAAACACACACAACACACAAAAAAACACAACCCCACAACACACCACACACAAACAAAACACACACCCCACACACACACACACACAGCACACACCCCACACACAAAAAACACACAC
>NW_023657346.1:25000-28277 GCF_015228065.2 Penaeus monodon | reverse complement strand
TTGGAATGAACCGGGAGGGGTAACCCCCCCTCTTTAGGCCTTGGTCACCAGGAACCCATTTGCTCGCCCCTCACGGGTACCCCCCCATTTGGGTGCCCTTGGCCCGGGCCACCAGTCATTGGGACCTCAGCCCCCCCCACCGCGGCAAGGCGGCTTCCGTTAGGGGGCTACCAAGAACCCCTATTTTCCTGAATTTTTTTGAAGGATATTTTTTTTCGGTTCCGAGTTTTTTGTTTTTAGAAAAACATGGCCCCACTATTTTGGGCCCTTTACCCCTTTCCCCCCCGCCTTAGGGGCACCCCCTTTTGACGGGTACGAAGGGCTTCCCCACAGACCCCCTTTACGCTTGAAAAAAAACACAAATTATCTTTTTACGTCTGAGATCCTCCCACCAATTTAAACCCCTACCACAGGATGTGAGACTTTGAGCCTTTTTCTTCAGCACCCGGAGCACAATGCTTACAGTAAAAATGGTTCTTAAGATTTAGTCATTTGACGTTGCTAGAATGTACGAAACTTTCAGTAATATCGAGGCTACGAAAAAAAATTTGCTAGCTGCAATCTTCCTCCTACTTACTTTTGAAATGCCCACCTATTTCGTTTTAAACCACTATACATATTGCATCTTACCCTTGGGTACCTAGAAGTGTTTTTGGGTAAATTCTCCTTACTTCCTTCGGATCTCCCCCCCTTCCCAAATACCGATAAAAGCCGCTGGTTTTGAGTGGCCAAGGGGGGAAATTGGTTCAACAGCTAAAACCCTTTGGTGGGTTTTAAATTAGGTCTTCTACAAAATTCCTCATTTTCCTACGGGGAAACGGCTATTTTCAAGGGAGTTAAAAAACCAATCTGGATGTGGGACCCGGAACCCTTTGTATATGTGTAAAAATCGGTATGTAGTCCCGGTGTAATGAAAGCGGGGTTTTCTCCACTCTCAGATACAGGGACCCGCAGATAAAGACCTGAAAGATTCTGAGTTTCATTATGAACTCCAACACCCGGAGAACAGGGGATTTGCAATGAAGGCCCTCACATTCATAGTCAATTTTTCCTACAAAAAGCCACGGTAAAGCCGCAGAACTTGGCGGCTGCACAAAAGTTAAAAAAAAACCCCTAAAATACTAGGCGCTTTTGGTTTTAGTCTTGATTTAAGGGGCCCCTGTATCTTAAGTCAACATTAGACCCAAAGGGCTTTAACCATGGACGAATTTAGTGGGTTTCCCCCAAAAGGGTGGAAGGGGGAAAAATTTCCCCCTTTTGTGAAAATATATATCATGGTCTTGCTTTTTTTGGGGAAAAATTTGAACCTATGGTATGTTTCCCTCGAATTTGTTCTTGTTTTTTTTACATGTAAAAACAATTACTTTTAACCTTTCTAGTTTACTGGAACAAAAACCATCCTAATTTATGAATCAGGGAAACATTTCGCCTGCTGTCGTTTTATACCATTATTGGCTAAAAATCTGTACCATAGCTGCCCAAAAGGGAACTAGTATTTCGGATTCTTTTCCCCTAAACGAAGAATGATGCTGATGATCCAATAAATCCTTTCCCCATGTCTGGCCCGAAGCTAAAAAGGCCATAGAATTTTTTTTGGCTAATTTAAGTACACTGATACATTTCTATGCCTATAATATAATTTTTTCATTTATGTATATAGGCTCTTTACCTTTACGTAATGGGCAAATAAAAATTTTTCGAAATAAGGGCTTAAACCAAGATAATAAAGTTAAAAAAAGGGAAAACCAAAACATAAAAAAAATTGAAGATTAAAAAACACGGAAATTATTCAAAATCCCAAATGAACATTCCCCAAATAATAAGGTCAGTTTCAGTCATTATTACCCACGTGAATTGTTTCAATAATCAAAAGGTTTGTTTTGTCGTCTTATACCGGAAAATAATTTTTTTACTTTCTTCGTCAAATATTTTGCAAATCAAAATAAAATTTGAAAAAAAATAAATTTAAAAAAAATTTTTTTTTTTTTTTTTCCCTTTAACCGGGGCCCCATGATCCATTTTACCCAAAACTTTTTTTTTGTTTGTTTAATTAAAAGTAATCCTTTAAACCCCCTTTCCATTCTAATCCAAGGCATGAAAAACGGCAGTTGAAGAGATACTAAATTGTTCACATGAGATATTCCATGGAAAAAAAAGGCATTTGTAAAGGGTTTATAAACATGAAAAAGTTTTTATAGACCCGGAAGAAAAAAAAGCTTTTTCAAGCCTAACTTAAAAAGATGGCGACCCTTTTTGAGAAACACTCATTACATAAAATCTGTACAGCATATATGTAGGTGATTTTTTTGACTTTGTGGATAAAAGCTTTGCAGCAATTTTAAAAAAAACATACATGCTTGTTAGTATAATTCATAAAAGAAGGGCAAGTATTGCAATATTAAGGTTTGAACGAAAAGACATGAAAAAGGGAACATGTTTTGTCTTGGTATTTTTTCCCCTCCCGCAAAGGATAAAAGGTGTCAAAAACACTTGCTGTGGAGTCATTCAATATTTTGGTTTTGTTTTTGTGTTTCCAAATTCTCTCTGTGTAGAATGAAAAACAAAATCGCAAAACAACCACACAACCTCAAAATGTCATAAAAAAACTCTCTCTCTTCTCTCCCCCTTTCCTTCTCTCTCTCCATATATAATATAATTAATATAATATATATATATAATATAAAAATATTATAATAATATAATGTATAAAATGTTAAAAAATTTAATAAAATAAATATATATATAAAAAAAAGGTAAATATAAATAATAATATAATAAATATAGATATATTAAAAACAATAAAAATTTAAAAAAACTAAAGAAAAAAAAAAATAATATAATAAAATAAATAGGGGGTTTTAATAATATAAATTAATAATAAAATTAAAAAAATATAAATATATAAAAAGTTTTAAATATACAATTTTAAATAATAAATAATTATAAAAAATATATAATATATATTTTTAATTTTTTTAATATAAAAAAATATAAAATATATATAAAAATATATATATATATAATAAATAAAAATATAATAGAAGATAGATAGAAAGATAAGAAAAGAATAGAATATATTAAAAAAAATATATAAAATTAAATGAATAAAATAATATATTTTTGGGATTATTAAAAAATTAAAAAATTTTAAAAATTACAAAAAAATTAGTATAAAACACACCACCACCCACACACACACACACACACACACACACACCACCCCAAACCCCCCAAAAAAATATTTAGATATAATAAAATTTTATTTTAATTATAAATA
>NW_023657346.1:0-20000 GCF_015228065.2 Penaeus monodon | reverse complement strand
TGTATGTATTATATATATATATATATTATAAATATATATATATATATATATTATATTATATATATTCAACACACACACACACACATATATATATTTTAATATACATATAAAATATACACACACTTATATATGCATATACACTCATATATAATGTATATGTATATATGTATATATATATATATATATATATATATATATATTTATAAAATATATATTATATATAATATATATATATTATATATATATATATATGCATATAAAATATATATATATATATATATATATATATTATATAATATATATTTTATATATTATAATATATTTTGTTTCTGTATATATTGTTATGTCCTGTCCGGGACCCAGCAAAAAGGGTTAGCGAGCGAGAGTTGCTTTCCGTTGTTCCCGATTCTTTCTCTCTTGCAGCTGCGACGGGACGCCATAAAATTACCAGAGATTCGACCGCCTGCAGCTCAGCATCATTTTACGATATTCGAGATTAGCATATATTTTTTTCCGTGGTCTGTACCTCAGGTAATGCTAGGTGTTGGGCCCTGCAGATAAATATCAACACCTGGTCTTGGTACATGCTGTTTTTTTTTTCTTTCTTTCTTTCTTTCTTCGAGATGTATCGTTTATTAAGGTACAACAAGCGGGGGAAGGAATTCTTGAATCTTAAAATATAACAAATTGGTAGAGATTTTGGGGAAAACTACGGAAGAGATGGTCATACGAAAGACTTTTTTTCGAAGTTTATGAGAAATGAGCAAAATTGTTAAGAGAACGTTTTTATCTGCAGCCTAGGAAAGACATTTTTCTGGAAGAGTAATAATGTTGTTCTGTCTAAGCACCTATTTTCTCCGTCCTGCAGTTTTATTACATATCAAATTCCTTTAGTATCTTGTGTTGTCATACTGTAATTACGTTTCTTTTTTCAGAGGTACCAAGGCTATGAAAAACACTCTTCAAACTTGATTACAAAACTTTTCAATACATTCGTTGTTCCCCCAAAGAATAAAGACCACAGTGCAATGAATGCAACCTGTTTCAGCGTCATCAAATTTCCCCAATAACCAGCAATTACTGAAAGAAAAATCCACCATATTTCCGCGCATGGACAGCTGCTATCACGACCTGCGTATGTTCGACCCTCTCGCTGAACTACTGGGAAAGGGTCCCGCGGGGACTGAACATGGGTCAGGCTGGTCGTCCCCCTTCCAGGAATAAGGGTTTCACGTGCTGGCCCTGCACGGGAGAGAACGAAAAAAATAAGAATGGCAGCACCACACAAAAACCACCCCCCAAACCCAAACCAACAACCAAAACACACACACACACCACACACACCCCACACAAAAACACACAAAACTCAAATATACACCTACACCACCCAATTCCACTCACATCATCCTCACTCATTTATTCAATCACCACTCACTCACTCATTCACTCACTCATTTATTAAATATTCATTCATATCATTTATTCACTCACTAGCCTTTCCTCCCTCTCTCTCTCACAAAACAAACGTATATAAGCATAATAATAAAGACAGGCACACACATAAAAAAGAGAAAAAATTCTCTCCACCCACAAAGTATTCAAGCAAAAATTTTTGTTCAAAGCCCAATTTTCATCCGATTTCCATTACATTAATATCTCTTAAAGGCCCGCATTTTCCCCTTTCTTTTTTCTTCGCTTCACCCCTTTTTTATTTCTATTTTTTATCACGTCAGTAAAGATTGGGTTATTCTTTTCTCTTATCCCAATTTCGTTTCTTTTCTCAAGGTTTTTTCCAACATTGTTTGTGTTTCCCTTTAATTATCTCTATGATTCATTTTTGGGTTTTACTTTCAAACATAAACTTCAGGATAGTATGTAAAGATTTTATGCACTTTTTGTTGTTTGATTATAAATCCGTTGATGATTTTTAGATTATACACTGAAGACGAATATATAACAAAATAGTACTTACACGATGACCGAACGGCTGCTAACTCGGCATAAAACTATTTGTGAAACTATATATTTCATAATAATTAAATACAACTTGTATAATACATTTGTCTATGTGCCCATCTGTCTGAATATTAATATATTTGCTTGTCTGTTTATCTATTACATACAACACACACACACGAGCCCCCCTCCAACATGCACATGAGCATATAACACTGTCTGGAAAATACTTCTTTTCAGAGAGTCTAGTACCGTGTTCTTTTGGGGGCTTTGGTTAACATCAGAGGCATTGGTCAATCCCAACCGTGCAAAGTGCAAAATTTATGAAGCAAAAATCGAACAGACAAGCATGCGTACGACATGCAGTGAAGCGTCAGATACAAGAAGTGCATGACAATAGCATGAATACTGACGTATGAAACCAGAGCTTATAAAGAATGGAACAAAATATAAGAATACGAACAAGAAAGTTTTAAGAAAGTAAACTGACAGAAACAAAAGATGAAAGACGTAAAACACTTACACATACACGTGACACTAAAGAACATGTAACACGTGATACGGAGTGCAACACATAACGGAACGTGACAGTAAACATTCAGTAAAACCCTTAACACCAGCACATATGCATATGGTCCGGAAGAACAGTAAACACATCACGTAACAAACATGAAGGAAAGAAAGAAAGAAAAAGAAAGAAACGGGGCGTGTATATGAAGCACATTTCTGCCAAATTTAAACTTCGCTTCAAACTTCGGTGTAATAGCGACATGGAGAGTTCTCGAAGTCAGGGTCCCAGTCCACAGAGATGTCGAGAAATGATTTGAAGGGGACTTTGTGATTCCTGAAACCCCTCCCCTCCCTCCTCCTCCTCCTAGTTACTTCGATTCATCCTCCGCCTCTTCCTTCTCTTCCTCCTCTCCTCTCTTCTCATCTTCCTTCCCCTTTCTCCTATTTTCATCTATCCTCCTCCTCCTCCTCCCCTATTCCCTTCTATTCCTTCTCCTCTTCCTCCGCCTCCTCCTCTCTCCGTATTCCTTCTACTCCTCCTCCCTCCTCCTCCTCCTCCTCCTCCTCTTCTCTCCTCCTCTTCCTCCTCCTCTTCCTCCTCCGCTTTCCTCCTCCTCTTCCTGGCCTCCTCTTCCTCTGGCTCACGTGCCATACTCCTCCGTTGCCGTCTTCCTCCTCCTCTTCTGCTCCTTCCTCCGGCCTGACCTCCCACGTGACCCATCCTATCTTTTCGCAAGTACTAAGTCATCGGGTGGTCGACATGCCCCGGTTTGCTCTATAGCTGCACCACAAAGCACACGTTTATTAACGGTTTTTTTTTTCTACATAGTACTCCACACTAATAATCTTGTAATATTAATAAGGCGGAGCGTGAATCTTTCGAAACAATATGTAGAGACCGCGTGCCACAAAAAAAAAAGAAAAAAAAAAAAAAGAGAGAGCAGAACCCCTGCTATAGACCTACCAAAACGAAAGAATCCCATCCGAGCACGTGAGGGTAAGCGGTACATGACGAGCGGGTTAGAGCAGGGCGGAGGTGAAGGCTCATACCCTGCTATACGCAATGTTTATCCGAACGTTTTGAAGACGTAGGGGAACGTCTTTCGATCGTTCACGGGGAAGATACAGTAACCGCGAGGTACGTGAGGGAGGGGGGCTGGGCGCAAAGCTTGAAATGGCACCGATGATGGTCGGCCGTGGCCTGTCCGGTTAACATGTGGTTTGAGATTTTGGAGGAAGCGCAAGGGGGTTAGAAAGGACTTGATAGTCGGGCCGATGTTAGTGGAGTCCCAAGAGTGCCCGCACGGCTGGAGTAAAAGGGCCTCAGAGAGGGGGGCGTGCGCGTCCTAAAAATTTACTTGTAATTCTCTGAACAGTCATGTTTGCGATGGGAACAGGCACGAATCGCTCATATGTTACGCTGTTGAATAATTGGAACAAAAATGATAATTTACAAGTCGTATAGCTGTGACGAAATAGAATAAAATAACCATACATACATACATTTGGTGGAGTGTGCTGTGTGTGTGTGTGTGTGTGTATGTGTATGGTGTGTGTGTGTGTTGGTGTGGTGTGTGGTGTGTGTGTGTGTGTGTGTTGTGTGTGTGTGTGTTTTGTGTTGTGTAGTTATTGGATAAAAAATTAAAATTAAGATCGAACATGCCATTCATTTCAAGATCGATAAATTACTTATTTAAAATACCTTGTTGGGATTATGAAATTCATATTTAAAAAGTTTTAAAATCTATCAATAAATTAAGTCTTATCAGAAAAAATAACGTAAAAAATTATTAAAAACAAACAAAATTTTGCTGGTGGAACAAGGATATAACAACTACGAGTATGGGATTTGAGAACCTCCTAAATTGGGACGACCTATTAGGCATCCAAAATATACAATGTGACTCTCGCAAGCCTATGGAGGTTCGCACATTTCGTGATCTCAAAACAGATCATGATGCCCTGTATTAAATCCCTTTTTTTTTGTGTCAGGTAACGCCAAAATAGATTTGACATAGTAATATTCTCAGGCTGAAGAAATACGAAGAACAATTTAACGTCTTGTTCCCCTTTCCTTCCGCTGACATTCTCTTTGTTTACATATGGAAGGAAGAGGTTTCATGTCGATTCGTCGATCATGATAATATATCACGAAATGGGGGGAGTGCCAAAAAAAGGGTGATTCCTTCACACCGCGTGGAAAGGCATTTGCGGAGAAGGGAGATGCCTGTGTCAAAAAAATCGGCTTCATTCTTTTTCTTTTATTGTTATATTATAGGTTCCTCATCACTGCATGGGTGTGTGGAAACATAAACACACCGGTGTCGGTAGTTCTTTTAATGGCACTACGCAGAAATAGTTAATTGTACTATGAAAATATACGTTTGAATGTTTTATCTGATCCTCCCGTTTGAATTGAAAAACACCATTTCGCCACACATCATTGCAACACGCGTTGCATGCACCGTTAAAAAGCCACGTTCTGTGTTATTCCGTGCTATTCATGTTATTGTTATGCGAGGCCAGTATCCAGGATTTTTTATCACCTACTGGTAGTTATAGCTACAGAAAAAAAAGTTATACAACCAAAATGAACGCGAGCAGGGCCTTGCTGTAGAAACAGCAGAAATAATTTATTGCATAACTTAAGCAATGGAATCTATAAGATATATAGATATTATGGGTGAATGAATATAGGAACCAAAATTTATGGCACACACACATAAACCCCCATCCGCACACACATATATTCATGTGATGTTTTTGTAGTTATTTCAAGATATATATATTTTCATATACATATAATACAGTATACTTAGGATATATATCTTATATACAATTATATATATATAGTATATCTATATATCTATTATATATAATTATACATATTATAGATATATACATATATAGTATATATATGTATATATATATATATATTATAATAAGATATATGCGTATAGCAGTATATATATACAGTATATATATATATATATATATTATATATATATTTATATATTATAGATTATATATATATATATATATATATATATGCTAATATATATATGTTGTGTGTGCGGTGTGTGTGTGGTGTGTGGGGTGTGTGTGTTGTGTGTGTGTTGTGTGTGTGTGTGTGTGTATGTATATTTAGATATTATATAGTATTATATATGTGTATATATATATATATATATATATTATCTCTATATATCTATCTATGTGTGTGTGGGTGTGTCGTCGAGACGTTGTGTGGCTTGTGTGCTGTCGTGTGTGTGGTGTGTAGCTTTACCCTATATCTATGTAGCACGATCTATATACATATATATTAAATTACACACGCCTCTGTTACCGACCCTCCACCCCAACACACACCAAACATCTACTGACATCACCAGCCACACAACCCCAGAGCGAGCACACACATCACACACACACCCACACACACAACCCACAAGAGCGACCCACCACCCTCCCCCACATCAGCCCCGACCGACACCGCCGCACAGGACAGGCCCACATAGCCCCATCACACACAACCAAACAAACCAAACACCACCCACCCCCACACTACACCACACACTAACACACAACACAGCACCACAACACACACACACAAGCCTCACAAACAACCAACACACTCACACACACACACCAGGACCCACCAAAAATCACACACCACACACACACACACACACATCAATCCACGCGATCACAACCAAACAAACACCCTCACTCCACACTCACTAGCCCCCAGCATCAGAACACACACACACACACACACACACACACACACTAACACACACCACAAACGAACACAACACACACACCCACACCCCGGACACACACAATTGACAGCTCACAACGGATGCTGCAAAATTGCTCATGTTCAAAAACCATGAACTCACATGAACATTTATAGCGTTCCACCCACGCAACTCGCAGATGCCTCTTTTTTCATGCCAGTAAAGTATTTTAGGCTTTCCTCCTCAAACAACACTTTTCCCACCGATGAGCGGTCGCCAGGCGTATTTACCGTTGCCCTTGTCATGAACCTAAAAATATGTTTGTTGAAGAAAGGGGGAAAAATCCTTTAAGACCTCGCCTATTGCTACGCGTTCTGGGGGAAAACTCATAAAAATAAGTCCTCTCCGTGGAAGACTCGAAGACGAAAAAATCATGCAAGTCGAACTTGGCTTTTCTCCTAAAGAACGTGTCATTTCTCGGTTTCTCCGAACCAAAGAAGGCAGTGAGTGCGGTGCAGAGGAAAAAAACAATGTAAAAGAGGGTAGGTTTGTTTTCCTAACATGACCACTCAGGTTGCGTTATGGACTATCAGCAACGTTCACATACTTTCGGCTCTACGTAGTTACTAGCTGTGTGTGAACTTAGGTGTGGCAATTGGTTTCATTTTCAGAGGAATGTGGCTGTAGAATTTAAAGTTCTATAATGTAATCGTCGAGTTAATTATTCATTCTGCGAACCACAGATGGAGGATTATTTTTGTATGGCTAGAGTGTCTCACAAATGCTCTACATAATATGATGTTTTAGGCGCTATATATATGGTCTAGATATAGTGTTATACATACAAATTCACACAAGCGCACCACACGCATAACACAGATGTGGCGACGAAGAATACAGACACACATATCATCACACGACACACACAGCAAACTCACCACCGACATAGCACACACACCAGACACACTTCACACATATCATCACACAACAGACAGTCACACACGATCAGGCGACACTTTGCATACCCACATACATACAACACCTGATATTTTGATCTTTCTATACTTTATATAACAACTACCATGAGGGACGAGGGGTCAAGCGCACTACGCGAAATAGAGTGGAGGCGTGGGTGCGTGTAATGGGGGTGTTATGTATACACACTATATTCGTAGATGCATAAATGGCGATTCATACAGTATGGCCCCACTAAATCCTATGTCTTTTTTGGTTCCGATCAAAGAACTCTCATGGAGGATCATCAAGAAGAAATGAAAACGCGTTAATTATCGCTGATCATTTCTCTAGCGGCATTCAATCATCCTCTCCATGATCACTATAGTATCGATATTGGTAACGGTCCTCTGTTTTATTTTCATGGAAGGCCGATGGATTGCCATCCAGGTCGAGCACAGATCCTAGCTAAGGCGTGGAGCCTTTATATGACGGAGTTATGATAAGTAAGAACGGTAGGATATCAGAGTGGGACGTTATCGTTTTGCTAGAGTAATGTGGGTTAGCTCAGGAAACTTAATTTTTTTAGAGTTTTTTTCTGGCTTTTATTGTGTTTTATGTGTTTTCTATGTACATACCGCACTTCAAGTGACGGCTCATAACAGTGTGAAGATGGAATTCGAGGGACAAAATCATATAACGCAATAGGAGATGAATGTGAATGATTGGGATATAATGAGGGGGGAGAATAGTGAACAAAAGCCACAATCATAGGAGGGAAGTCAAATCCTAAAACCATAAAATTTATCACACTTTTCAACGGCAAAATCAAAATATCACCTTAAAAGTAACGTGATTTAATGCCAGTCCGGAAAATGGTACATTGAAGAATAAGAGATAGTTTTTGCGATGACAAAGTGTAGGTGTTGTAAAATAGAAAGAAAAGTGAAAGAAAGAAAACAAATGAAATAAATCTTATTCTGGGGTATTCTCACTACCATTAGGTATTCAAAATTTAGAGCAATAGTGATTGATTAGACTATGTATTAAGGTATATGTTGTTGCGGGCTCGGTCAAAGTGGCTAATGGATAGTGCAGGAAATGTCCATAGATATCAGCTTTGAAGGCGAAATTAACCGGGATTGAGGAAGGTGGGCAGGGGTGGGGAGAGGGAGAGGGTGACGTATAAGCGTGTGATCTGGTTTAAGGTGTGAAGAATTGTCGGGTTTGATAGATTTTGGATCGGGCAACTGTCGGTGCTTTGGAGTGAAGGTGCACGGGAGATTGTGTGGTTTTTAGCTTATATATCAAATATATTGAAGACTTGTATACTTCTATTATAAAACGGGCGTTATACCGGATAAGGGCCAATAGCATGGCCAAAATTGACCTTAGTGGATTAAAATATTAAGATGATAAAGTAAATCTAAATCTCGTAAGTCAGAACTTAAGATAATTTTAAAAATCAACGTTCCTAATAAACTAATTCGTTTTCCTTCCCTTCAGGGCATATTTTGTGGAACAATAAATTTACGATATCATCAGGAGCTTTGCAATAGATTTGGGACAGGAAAAAAGAGATTCCAAATCAAACATTTTCCGCTCGGAGTCGAGGTCGGGGGAGGTCTCTTTCTATTCCTCTCCCCCTCTGACAGCACCGGGCTCGGGCCTTCTAACTCTCTCGATCCAGGGAGTCATCCTCTCAGAGAGGGGGGGAAGGGGAGAGGGGTACGGTCTCAGGGGGTGCAGTGGGTCTCTCTCATGGGGATGGAGGCGTCGTTGCGGTCAACGCTCTCTCTCTCTATATTCGCGGTCGTCGTCTCGTCACGTCCGGGGCAGTGCTCCTTCTAGTCGTCTCTCTCTCTCGTCTCTTCTTTCTCCTCTCCTCACCCCGCCTTCGGACTCTCTCTTCCTCCTCTCTCTCGTCGCGTTCTCTCGGGACGCAGTGGGGTGCAGGGTCTCTCTGCGGTCTCTCCCTGCTCTCTCTCTTCTGAATCTCCTGTATTCTTTCCAGTGCGTCTCGGGACGCTACTCGTCAGCAGTCATCGGAAAGGTTCTCATACCTATTCTTTCTGCGCGTCTAAGGACGAGGGTAGATTCTCGGCAGTTCTGTTGGAGGGCGGGGGTCAGAATGAAGTCGGGGTCAAGGGCAGGAGAACATACTGGGAAAAGGGGAGTCGGTGGGATTTTCGATCACCATAACATTGTTCGCTCTCTCTCTTTCCCGTTTCTCATCCTCTCCCATCATCTCTCTCTCTCTTTCTCTCTCGTCCTCTCTCTCGGTCTCTCTCTCATCTTCTCTCCTTCTCTCTCTTCTCTTCTCTTTTCTTTCTCTCTCTTCACCCCCCTTCACTCTCTCTGCTCTCTCTCTCTCTCGGGTTCTCTCTCTCTCTCTCTCCCTCGTCTTCTCAGTCACTCTCTCCATCTCTCTCTCTCTTCTCTCTCTCTCTCTCACCCTCTCTCTCTCTTTTTCTCTTTCTGCCCCTCTCCCTCTCCTCTCCCCCTCCACCACCTCTCTCCTCTCTCTCTTCTCGCTCCTCTCTCATGGTGTCTCTCTCTCTCTCTCGACTCATCTCTCTCTCTCTCTTCCGTCTCTCTCTTTCTCTCTCTCTCCTCTTCCGTCTCCTCTCTCTCTCGCTTCTCGTTCTCTCACTCTCTTCACTCACATCCTCGTCTTTTTCTCTCTCTCTCTCTTTTTCTCTTTCTCCCTCTCGCCCCCTTTTCCCTTATCCCGCCGACTCACCACCTCTCTCTCCATCTCTCTCTCAGGTTGCTTGGTCATGCTTCTTCGTCAGTCGATTCCCCTCGTCCTACTCGTCTGCTCTCGTGCTCTCGTTCTTTCTCATCTCTCTCTTCCGGTCTCTCTCGCTCTCATCTAATATTTTCTTCGTCTCTCGTCTCTCTCTGTCGCTCTGCTCGTTTTCGTTCTCTGCTTCTCTCGTCCATATCTCTCTCTCTCTCTCATCTCACTCTCGTATTCGCTCTTCTCCTCTCCTCGTTTCCTATCTATTCTCATCAAGTCTCGTCTCTTCGTCTCTCTTCTTCTAAATCTCTCTCTCTCGCTCTCTCCCTCTCTCCCTCCCGCCCACTCTCTCTCTCGAATCGCCGGATGAAACCAGTTGAAGGCGAAGTCAAACAAAACGGATTTACGAGCATTAGAAGCCATTCTCTTGTTTTCCGTCGCTTTCTTCAGGGCGTCACGTCTTTATTGGAAGATAATACAATATATAGTAATGTAGTTAAGCACGACTAAACACACACACCGACACACACACACACACACACACACAACCCACACCACACACACACACACACACAGTCAGCATTGACATTATTAAAAAAAAAATCTGACACATCAACTTACATATAAACACCCTACTTTAAAACAGAAAAAAGCAGACAACACTACCATGTAGTGTAGCAGTACAACAGACGTTTACGTGTGCAGTCAACATGACGCATGAAACCTAACTTCTGCCGTGTAAAGGCGCTTGGAACCTCTGCTGCTGTAGTTGCGTGTCTTTGGGAAGAAAATAAACGGGTTACGCGTAGTTTATATTTCGTCAAAAAAGAAAACCTTCCTCATTTAACCATGATGATACAAGCAGGGCGTTATATTGCATAAACGTGATAATAGGTAGGGATAATTTATCATTATGGTTATAATAAAATTAACGCGACCTTCTTCACGGAAGGCTATTTTCCTGTAAGCATATACTTAAGACTTTGGAGCTTATTGGACTATGTGTATGATCATTACAAATTGCTAATTTGTATTGAAATATTTGGATTCGTTTATAATTCGTTGTTAAAACTAGAATATTTTCGGACGAATTCGGACTAATACATTGTTTCGTAAAGTTAGTTGATTACAAAATGAATTCTGAGGGAAAACATGATTTACAACGATGTTTATTCATTTATTTCCCTAATAATTTTAATTTAATATGACAATATATCGACCCTAAACTAAAGTAACAACTGATTTTTTTTCCATATATAGAATAGAAAGACTAATTAAAATCATACACCAGACTTGATTTTTAAAAAATTGAGAAGGAATACGAAAAAGAAAGAGACCAAAAAAATAAAAAGAAGGGAAAAAATAGAAAGTGAAAGAGCGATGAAAAAAAATCTTGGAATCCGAAAGGAGTTGCTTTTGAACGTCGAATTCAATTCATCGCGGAAAAAATGTAATTTGGTTAGATAAGGGATTTTGATTTATTTTCAATTTACAAGATGAAAGCAAGTTAGACAGCAATCAGGCGTGTGAAGTTCTTGCCCAAGGGAACAACGCGGCGGTCGGTGACTCGAAATGCCTCGAATTCAGATTGCCGTCGTGACAGTCGTGAGTCCCGACGCTCTAACCATTCGGCGCACCGGGGCCTGACGATCATCGGGCTTCCATGAATTTTCCTGGTAATTTAGAGCGGTGGTTTTGCATTGCCTTCCGCCCGGTTGTTTTTATCGATCACATCTCTATTTACTCCTCGGCACTGACTTAGGCTGGGCTTGGCCACCCAGGGGCTAGTAGGCCAATCGAGGTGAAGTTCCTTGCCCAAGGGAACCACGCGCCGTGCCGTGACTCCGTCGAACCCTCGAACTCAATTGCCGTCGTGCAGTCTGGATTTCCGACGCTCTAACCATTTGGCCACCGCGGCCCCATATATACAGTATATGTATAGAAATATGGAGTATAGTAACATTTTTTTTTTAACGTGGTAGGTTAAACAGTTGTGAGCCGCCGTTGTCACCAGCATGATCTTAATTGTTATTTTCATGTTGTGATGCTCTTGGAGGAGTACGTGGTTGGTGTCCCCAGTTCCTTTCCCGGAGAGTGCCGGTGTTACTTTTTAGGTAATAAGTCTCTCTATTTTTAATCCAAGGCTTGGGACCACACTGACTTCGGCTGGCTTTGCCACCCAGTGCTATGGTAGGCAATCGAGGTGAAGTTCCCTGCCCAAGGAACAAAAACGCGCCGGCGTGACTCGAACCCTCGAACTCAATTGCCGTCGTGACAGTCTTGATCCGATGCTGCTAACCACATCGGCCACCGCGGCCTAATCGAGGTGAATGAGTTCCCTTGGCCCATATATATGATATATATATATAATATATATCTCTATATATATAGATATATATTAATATATTATATATATACACATATGGTGTGTGTGTGTGTGTGTGTGTGGTGTGTTATATATATACATATATATATATAGATATATCTATATTATATTATATATTTTAATATCTTCTTCTTTTAAAACGGTAGGTTCATGTCCCTGAGCCGCCGTGGTCACAGCATGTACTTAATTCTAGTTTTCATGTTGTGATTCTCTTGGAGTGAGGTACGTGTTGTCCTAGTTCCTTTCAAGGAGAGTGCCGTGTTACCCATTTTAGTAATCCAATTCTCTCTATTTTATCGTGCTTGGGACCAGCACTGACTTGGCCTGGCTTTGCCACCCAGTGGCTCAGTATGCAATCGAGTTCGTTCCTTGTCGCAAGGGAACCAACCCGCGGCCGTGACTCGAACCCTCGACTCCATCAGATTGCGTCATGGTGGACAGTGTTGAGTCGACGCTCTAACCATGTCCATTCGGCCACCGCGGCCTGACGATCATGGGCAGCATGCCTTATATTCGTAAAAGCAAATTTAGAGCGGCGGTTTCCGCCATTGGCCTTCCGCCCCGTGTTTTTTTTTTATTTTTTTTTTTTTTTTTTTTTTTTTTTTTTTTTTTTTTTTTTTTTTTTTTTTGTGTTTTTTTTTTTTTTTTTGAGTCACCATCTCTGTTACCCGGCACTGACTTGGACTGGCTTATCACCAAGCGGCTAGGCAGGCAAGTCGAGGTGAAGTTCCTTGCCCAACGGGAACAACGCGCCGGCCGTGACTCGAAACACCTCGAACTCAGATTGCCGCTCGTGACAGTCTTGAGTCCGCACGCCTCTAACCATTCGGCCACCGCGGCCCCCATAATATATATATATAATTATGAATATATATAATATCTATATATATTATAGTATAATCTGATATATCAAAGATATTTGGGGGCGGGATGTCGATGGTACAAGGTGGAAAGAAAAGCGTAAGATCGAGTTGAGTGGCGAAGGATGATGGAGAGCGGTCTGACGGCTGCTCCAATGACATGAGCATGGCGAAGGCTCTGTGTGAATTGATGATGAATATATAGGTATAACATAATATATATATTATATATATAATATATATATATGCATACACACACACGGACAGACCACACACGACCACTGAGGGGGGGCACCACCACACGAGCGTACACCTATAATGATATATATTAATATAGGTATATGGGATATATATAATATATAGGTAATATAGTTATATCTTAATACATAATGATCTAGTCTTCATCTATCTATTTGCTATGTGATATATATGTGTGTATATATATTATATATATTATATATATAACTATATATATATATAGGGGGTATATATATCTATACTTGTGTCCTGGGTAAAGACAATAAACTTGCACCCTAGGGGTTTTCCCTTTGCCTGACGGGAGGGGCACCCTATTGTGAATTGCTTCCCTAGTGAGATCCAGGGTGTGCGGTGAAACTCGGCAGCGAGGGGCGTGGATATCGGTGAAAAACCCACCTTCAGTTCTACTGATTACTGGTTTCACCAAATATATGTCTGGTCGTATTACAGTGTATACTGTTTTAAAAGCTGGCAAGAGATAGCTTGGAGACTGGGAGGGCTAGTTTGAGAAGGGGGCCTCGGGGGATTCCACTCAATCTTTTATTTTCTCACTGACAACCTCTACAACCAATGATTTAAAACAGAAACGACATTCATACCACATCGCTCCGTCGCGGGGTTATCAAGGGGCGCGTTAGTTTAGTGGGGGCAACGCAGGTCTGACAATGTTTAACATGCATCTGGAATACAAAGAAATAAAGAAAACAGGTCCAATGTAAGAAACACATTAGAAAATCGGAACGTGGAATGTAAGGCAATGAATGAAAGATTGATGGGGTTAAATTAAGCAGTATGGTCTGATATAAGAATGGAATTCGGTACACAATTTCCACGATAACTAGGATGAGAAAATTGCAGTGAGACCAATTGGAAAAGGTAATTGAAGTTTCAAAACTAAAGTAAACAAGGAATACAGTTCTTTTTTCTGGGAAAAGAAGAGGAAATTTATAGTGGCATTGGAGTTGCTAGATTGCTTCGGTTACTGAAAAAAACTGCAAATGCACTAATTGGGTACAGCCCAATAAATGATCGCATTTTAAAAGTCAGAATACAAGCAAAAACCTCATAATATTATATCATTACAATGTGCTACGCAACCAACCAATCTTGCAGTGAATAAGGAATGGACTTTTTTTATATAAGCTCTCCGTCCAAGATCTTTAGACACAATCCCTAACAGAGCGGTGTAAAAATTTTTATAATCATGGGGAGACCTCACGCCAGAAGTAGGAAAAAATAATCTAAAAAGAATTACACCTGTGGAAAATCGGGCTTGGAGATATAAATGAAAGAGTATAGGATTTTATTAATTCTGTAGTACAATAATAGATTTAGTTATAGCAATACATTGTTCCACACCACCCAAGCACTTGTAACACGGTGTTATTCACCAGACAAAAGAACACGCAAACAAACTTGACTACATTGTGCTAAAAAAAAGAAAAAACAAAAACAATGGAAGAGTTGCATAAAAAATTCCAAAACAAGACCTGGTTCCGACTGCAACAGTGACACCATCTACTAACTAATCGACTTTAAAATACGACTCATAAAGATGGGCCGTCCAACACCACCTCCTAAAGCTCGACTACAAAACTCTTGATAACATTTACAGAATTGCAGTGCAAACAAATTTAAATACTCAATCATGTGAAGATGATAAAACACCAAATGAGTTGTGGGATGGGAGGGAGAAGGGAAAAGAACTCTTGCTGAGCCACTGCTGTATGAAACTATCGCCAAAAAGAAAAAGACAATTCCACGCCTGGATATATGAAGCACACCTAAGTGAAATTGAAACACGAAGATGCCTAAAATAAAAAGGTATCAATAAGTCCAGCTTGACAAAAGGAATTTACAAAAAAAACAAAATACAAAAATTCAAAGATATTGCGAAAGATAAAAGGAAAAATTTAAATGAACATTGCCAGAGAATTGAAAACTGTCTATCAATAAGACAACTAAAGAAAAAAAAAATACTTCTACCAAGGAGTACGAATACATCACAAAGAAAATTTAAACCCGACAATGGACACTATCAAACTGAGATGGACTTGTGTTTATGGATGGAAAAGAAGTCAAGATAGATGGAATCAATATTGTTCAACTTATACAAAAGAATAAAAATCTAACAACAACATTAATTAGACTCAATGACAGCGAGATGAACCACCGCCACTGCTGGACGAAGTTATAAAAGCCATAAAAGAAGTAAAGAATGAACAAGAGCCCCGGAATAGATGGAAATAACAGCAGAAAACTAATTAAGATGCTGCGAAATTGTTGAATATTCTTTTACAACGTCTGTACAAAAATATGGAATGAAAGAAAATGTCGCAGAAGACTGCGGTAAAATGCAGTCTTTACTCCCATACCTAAAAAGGAAAACGCACACAATGCAATCAATAGATAGGACAATTGCCTTAATAAGTCACAGGCAGCAAATAATTTTGTTGAAAATTTTGCTGAAGAATGAAGTTGAAGTTAAGAGAGGAAATTGCAGACGACAAGCGGGTTTTCGCCCTGGAAAAGGTACCAGAAATCAGATTCCTAAATTTAAAAATTGATCATAGAGAAAAACAGAGAACATCAAATAAGACCTATCCTGTGTTTTCATCGATTTATGTGAAAGCTTTTGATACTGTTGATCTACGATATCCTCTGGAATAACATTACGATATTAAGCTTCTCCAAAACACATCATTCTCATTACTAAAAGCCTTGTAGACCACACAACAAGCAGCTGTAAGAACCACTTATGGGTAACAGAATGTTTCGAAGATTAAACAAGGAGTACAGACAGGGTTGCCTTCTGTCTCCGCGAACCTTCTTTAAATATATTTCTGAAACAATTATGAGGTGCTCTAGAGAAATTTTGAAAGGAAACTGTGGATGTTGGAGGATACAAATATCAAATCCTGAGGTACGCACGATGATATAGTTTTGATTGCCAGCAGTTATCACGAATACAACAACTACTAGATAAAGTTAGAGAAGCAAGCGAAAAGGCTGGCTTGTTTCTTAATGCCAAGAAAACTTAAGTCATGAAGATTCAACGATACAACCGGTAAATGAAGAATGATGAACATGTTACAATCAATGGAAGATTGTGGCAAATGTGAAAGAGTTCACTTATATTTGGAGCTGTTTGAACTAATAGACAAAAATAAATTGATGGTTTCACCGGAAGATAAAAAGAAGATTACCCGTTGCCAAAAGCGCACATTGGCTCTCAATAACATCTGGAAAGACCGAAGCCATTACCTTACGGACAAAGCGAGGTTATTAACTTCATTATTTTTCCCAATTGCATCATATGTTCTGAGTGGTTGGGTGTTAAGTAGATAGACAGAAAAAGATCATAGTTTTGAAATGTGGTGTTACAGACGAGTACTGCGTATTAGCTGACAAGAAGAGACAATGATGAGTGCTGAGAAAGATAATTTAAGGCCGACTGTTGGACCCTTGAACAAAAGGAATTAAGTTTATTGGTCATGTATGAGTAAGTAAAAGTAGTTGAGAAAAACGTGCTGACAGGAGGAGCACAGAGGAAGAGCAAACCGAAGACAAGCTGACGACAATATCATAGATATTTGCGGGCTGTCGATGGTTAAGTGGAAAAGAAAAGCGTCAAGATCGAGTGTTTTAGTGGCGAAGGATGTGGGAGATGGTCCCCGGCTGCGCCGCAAAAGCATGAGTCACATACCGTTGATTGAATGATGAATATTATATACTAAGTCATGTATATGTATAGTATATATATATATATAGATTATATTATATTATATATTGTGTGTGTGTGTGTGTGTGTGTGTGTGTGTGTGTGTGTTGTGTGCTGTGTGTGTTTATGTGTGTGTGTTGTGTGTGTGTGTGTGGTGCGTGGTGTGTGTGTGTTGTGTGGTGTGGTGTGTGTGGTGTGTGTGTGTGGTTATAAATAAGATAAATAAATAATATATATCTATAACATATATGATACATATACGTATCTATGATATATTATATATATAATAGTATAGTATATTATAATATATATATTGGATATATTATATTTACACACTACATATAGGTAATAATACCTAACTATATACATATTTTTTTTCTTTTTCTTTTTCGATAATATATCTATATTATATATATATATATAGTATATATATATATAGTTATAATATAATATATTAACAAACACGCACAAACACATATATTGATGAATATAATACATATATACGTGTGTGAGTGTTGTGTGGTGTGTGTGTGTGTGTTGTGTGTGTGTGTGTGTGTGTGTGTGTGTTTGTGGCGTGCGTGCGTGTGTGTATTGTGTATGTTGTGTGTGTGTGTGTGTGTGTGTGTGGGTGTGTGTGTGTGGTGTTATGTGTGTGTGTGTGTGTGGTGTGTGTGTGTGTGTGTGTGGCAATTTAATATATAAACACACACACACCACACATCCACACCCACACACACACCACACACACACACACATATATGATATACTATATATATATATATAATATTATGTTTTGGTGTGTGTGTGTTTGTGTGTGTGTGTGTGTGTGTGTGTTGCGTGCATGGTGTGTTGTGTGTGGTGTTGGTGTGTGTGTGGTGTGTGTGTGTGTGTGTGTGTGTGTGTTATTGAAATTAGATAAATAAAGTATTATTAGATTTGCTATTAAAATATAATCGCCGCCACCAATCCACCCTGTTTTATTAGAAAACCAGGGAAAAGACAGATCTCTTCTAAGTAATTAATGATTTTAATAACATTAAACATCAAAATTCCTGTAATGAATGGATTGAGAAAACTAAAGTAAAAAATAGTTTTCTTATATTTTAGCTATTTTTAATTTACAATATAATTACAGTACGTGCTTAAAATTCTCTTTGAAAAATATTCAATCTATATTGAAATTGGAACGTTCTTTAAAAAATCAACAGAAATAACTGACAAGCCCCGCTTACATGGAATAACACCCACGACAAATAATATATAATAGTATAGTAATATAATATATATATTGATAAAATATCAAAATATAAAAAAAAAAAAAAAAAAAAAAAAAAAAAAAAAAAAAAAAAAAAAAAAAAAAAACCCCCGTTTTTTAGGAAAACCAAAAAACAATCCCAAAAAAAATTTTTTTAAAAAAAAAAAACCAAAAGGGAAAAAAAAAAAAAAAATTTTTTTTTTTTTTACTTTTTAATTTAAATAAATTTAAAAATTTTTTTTTTTTGGAAAAATTTAAAAATTTTTTGGGGGGTTTTTAAAAAAAAACTTGAAAACCCCCTTACCAGGAAAAAACCCCCCAACCCCCCCAGGTTTTCCCGTCCCTTTCTAAGCTCCCCAGCCCGGGGGCCCCCGGGGACCCTTTCCGGCCCCTCCCTCAGGTCAGACACGGAGCCCGAGGTCCCCCCCCCCCCTTTCCCCCCCGGTTTTTTCCCTTTTTTTTTTGGGGATTTTCCCCTTTGGGGGGGGGGTTTTGGGGGGGGAAATTTTTAAAATAAAAATAAAAAATAATTTTTAAATTTTTTTGGGGGGGGTTTTTTGGTTTGGGGGGGGGGGGGGGTTTTTTTTTGTTTTTTTGGGGGGGGGGGTTGGGGGGGGGGGGCCCCGTTTTTTTTTTGGGGTGGGGGGGGGGGGGGGGGGTTTTTTTTGGGGTTTGGGGGTTTGGGGGTGTTTTGGTTTAGGGTTGGTTTTTTGAAAAAAATTTTTTAAATATAAAATTTTTTTAAAATAAAAATTTTTTTTTTTTTAAAAAAATTTAAAAAAATTAATAAAAAAATTTTAAAATTTAAAATAAAAGGGTTTGTTTTGGGGTGTTTTTTTTGGTTGTTTTTGGGGTGTTTTTTTCGGGGGGTTTTGGGGGGGTTTTTTTGGGGGATTTTCCCATTTTTAAAAATTTTTTAAAAATTTTTATAATTATAATTTTTTTATTTTTTTTTTTTTTGGGTTTTTGGGTTTGTTGGTTTGGGGTTGGGGTTTTTTTGGGGTTTCTTTTTTGGGTTGGGTTGGGGTTTTGGTGGGGGGGGGGTTTTTTGGGGGTTTTGGGGTTCGGGTTGGGGGTCGGTGCGGTTTTGGGGTTTTGGGGTGTGTGGTTGGTTTTTTGGGGGGGTTTTTGGTGTTTTGGGGGGGGGATTGTGTGATTAAAGTTTTTAGATTTTCAAAAAATTAAAAACCCCCACCCCCGTGTTTTTTTTAAAAAAAAAAAACCCCCCCGGGAAAAATTTTTACAAAATTAAAAAAACCAAGAAGGGTTGAAAAAAGGAAAAGTTTTCTTTTTTTAAAATTTTTTTTAAAATAAATTAAAAATTTTTAAAAACCTTAAAAATTTTAACATTTGAAAGGAACTTTTTTTAAAAACCAAAGAAAAAAAACCCCCCTTTCCCAGAAAACCCCCCCCCCCCACTTTTTTCCCCCCCCCCCCCGGGGGGGGGTTTTCTCCCGTCTTTTTAACCGGGCCCCCCCAATTTAAAAACCCTCATGGGGCCCCCCGAGGCCCCCCAAAAAGGAAAGGGCCGCCCCCGGGGGGGGGTTGTTTTGGGACCGGAGGGGTTTCCCGGGAGGGTAAGGAGGGGGGGGGGAAAAAAAAAAATGGTTCTTTGCA
>NW_023657345.1:17500-28277 GCF_015228065.2 Penaeus monodon | reverse complement strand
CCTCAGGGGGTTTTCCCCGAGGGGTTTTTTAAGGGCTTAGGTAAACTAAATTCAGGGGAATCTGTGCCCATGGCTCCCTCAGGCCTTTCAGGATGGCACAAAGTCAGCCTTTCATCCTTTCAGCACAGCTCTCACACCTTAGGAGGGGATAGCAGAAGGGTTTGGTGAAGGGACAGAAACGAAAATTTGGGAAGGAAAAAAAAAAGACCATGCAAAATTAGTTGAGTCGAGTCTCCGCCTCCAAACCCCCCCAAACGACAACAACGGGCAAGGGTTGGGGGGGTGGAATGAGACATAATAATGTAAATTAGGTTCACACATCTGTAAAACTTATCTTTGTCATAACTTTTTTTTGTTAGTACTTCATTATAAATGTATGAATTTTAACCCAGTCCACTAATTTTGGTCAATGAAAAAATCACTAGTCTTTAGGGTTTATGAAAAAATCACTAGTGCAACCCCTTGATTGATTATAAAATTTAAATTTTCATCACAATTTTTTCAAGGGTTTATAAATTCTCTATTTGTTCTAGGAATGATTTTTCATTTGTTCCAAGAAAGATAATTCATATAAAAAATATATTATTTGACTACTTTTTACAATAATATAACTGATGTGCTACACTAATAGTTCACAGCTTTGATTTAAATTTATAACTCTAGTTACTATCATCCATTACAGATATAATTACCATGATCATAACTGAAAATGAAAACAAGGGCTAACACAATGAACTTGTATGTAAAACTAAGTAACTATACAAGTACGTGACAATCATGTGGTCAGTAATTTTTTATCAGTTTATATAGAAAAAAGAAAATTTTAAAGAGAAATCTCTTACAACTAACTTGCATAATGTAGAGAACAATAATTTTCCATACAGAGTACTGTATTTGATAATGTGAAGAATGGTTTTATAAATAGGAAATGAAAAACTTTACTTCTCATATCTCCCAAAAGCTTCTTATCACGTTCATTCTTTTGAAAACCTTTGGCTTTACCCTCCCTAACATCAAATTTGCTCCAGCATGGGGCCTAAAAATGTTGGTCCTCCATACTGCGAGATGCACATACACCCTGCTGCCTGCAACAGCAACAAATCAGCCAAATATGAACACTGGTGTATATAAATTTCAGTCTTTGATAGAGAATAAAGAGAATCTGTGTTCAGGCTGATTCTTTTGTCACCATAATTGCACTTCATCAAATTTAAAAATAATATATCACACTTAAAAGCACAGGGTTATTTTTGATGATGATGATGTTAAAAATGGTCATTGAAGAGGATTGAGAGGAGGAGGAGGAGGAAGAGGAGGAGGGTTGAGAGGAGGAGGAGGAGGATGAGAGGAGGAGGAGGAGGAGGAGGAGGATTGAGAGGAGGAGGAGGAGTGACCATCATGTTTTGAGAAAATGTGGTTTCAGGGCCCAGTGACATGAATATGCTGCCATGAATAAATTTGGCTTGAGGGCCCAATGATGTGAATATGCCATCATGAAAAATTTGGCTCGAGTGCCCACTACATGAATATGCCATCAAGGAAATAGGCTGAGGGCAAGAGTGACGGAATATGCCAGAGAAATTTTAGCTGAAGGCCAGAGTGATGTGAATGACTTGCCATGAGTGCACAAACCTCCTGCACTGTAGTGGGCAATAAGGAAGGAACTCTTGCATTATTTCCATTGGTAAATGAGTATGGAATACACTGGTGGTCATATGTATTACTAAAAACTAAAATCTTAAAAATGACAGAACAAAATGTTACTTATTGCTATTGTTATTATTATAGATTACCATCTTGAAACAGAATTTTATATGAAAAACATAAACAAGGAGACTTAATACCTTGGCCTGCAAGCCACAAGAGTTGCCACTCAATTAAACATGATGCCCAAATTTTGAGCCACATGCAGGGAGCCAGTCACCCAGATCCAGAATTTCAATGCATTATTTCCATTGATAAATGAGTGTAGAATGTACTGGTGATCATATGTATTACAAAAAAAAAACATCTTAAAAATGACACATAAGAAAATTGTTACTGTTATAGACAACAATCTTGATACGGGATTTCAAATGAAAAATATAGGCAAGGAGTCTTCACACCTTGGCCTACAAACCACACACTCACAAGAGTCACCACTCAAGTAAGCCTGATGCCCAAATGTGGGCCATGTGCAGGGAGCAAGGCACCCAGATCCAACAGGTTAAAATCTGTAGACACCATTTGGGACTTAGTACAACAGACCTTTAACGTATATCCTAAGAATCAATAATACTAACTGGTAGGAGATTCAGGTAATTTCAACACATCAACATCTCTTCAATTATATGATTCTGATAAAGATATAACATCAAAAAGCAAAATCACATATCGGCATTAAGAAATTTTTGTCATATTTGCCACACTTAACTTCATCCCTTCAAATGTTCTCTAGGTCTTAGATATAAATTATCTGGTAAAAGCCTGTATTAAGGTTAAGCTTGCTGTGCTATAACAAATGGGTGCATGCTAGATAGCAAGTTTCTGGTCAACATGGACAGGCTAGGACACATTTTGAATATCATTTTAAGTTAAATTAAAATAAAAATGAACTTGAATTACAAATTACCTAAACAGACTATAAATGAATTTAAAAAATGAAATAAAAACAATTAAATGCCCATATCATCAGGTCAATGTCTCAGACAATGTCTAAGACATTGTTTACAATCACCCCTTTTAAAAACCAAAGCTTCTTTAGTTCATCATTTTGTTCCATAACATTTTCTATGGTTTTTAATGCCTCAGTCTTTAAAAACTTCCTGTAAATCTTCAACACTCTTCTTTGCATCAATAACCTGGAAAAGAGAAAGTTCAAAAATACTATTATTTCATGCAACTTAATAATATAATGAGGAACATAAAATCCGTATCATTTTTTGTTTTACAAATTTCAGCAAATATTCCTTTTGCCTTATGTTCATTAAACTTTTGAACTTTGAGAACACTTTTAAATCTTTATTGTCTTTTAATCTAATGTCAGCAGGTAGCAAGACTACAATGCCATCACCACTTTAATAAGAGTTTATCTTTACACATAGATGGCTCTACAAGTGCTTAGCCACCAAGGAGTCAGCTATTAGTCTTACCTATCTCATCTGTTTACACCTTTTTTTTCATTTTTTTTTAAGCTTCATTTCTATTATATTATTGTCTTTGATTATATCAATATTTTAATAAAAAATTTAATAATCAAAATATCAGTAAGAATGATATGTCAATATTAATAGTAATGGAAAGAAAAACACATTTCCTGCCAATTTAAGGAATGGAGGAATCGGCCACTCAGACCAACTGATAGACTCCTTGCTGGCTGAGCACATGTGGAGCCATCTGTATGTAACAAAACACAAAAATCTAAAGGGAACATTACATAAACCCACTGACATTGGGTTAAACTACATTAAGCATTAGTCAATAGCTTATATCATTAAATGAGTAATAAGCAAAACTGTTTATAAAACATCCTATTTTAAAGTATATCTTACCTACTCTAAACATTTGTGAATATAAAGCATATATCTTATATTTTTTACAGTAAGAAATTTACAGAAAAAAATGGGAAGTATATTTTTCATTAACAGACAAATTTGTTTCCAAACTTTTTATTTTTAAATTATGATCTCATAACCAACCTTCCACACATCATCCTTCAGTAACTGGAAGTTTTCATAGACGCGTTTCTGAAACTCTTCCTTTTCATAACGTTCCGCTCCAAATTGCCCTCGCCTTTTTGCTTCCTCTGGCTGCAAGTCAAGAAACAACACCTGATCTGGTCTTGGAAGTCCAGCATCACTCTTCTTACACCACTCCAAACTCATATTCTGAAAAAAAAATAATTAGGAGACAATTACAAGAACTTACAATGCAAAGTACAAGTGCCAAGAATGATGCAAACTCAGTAGCTTGATTCAACTTTAGAGAAAAACATTATAGCATTTAGAGAAATACCAAGGTGGAGCCTTTAAAAAGTGCACACCTGGCAACAGAGTATAAAAAATTTAATCAAATTATCAATTTGTAACATTCCACTGCAGAACATGGGCCTCTCAAAATTCATGATGAGTTTTCTTTGGCAGCACCATTCTTGTTCTAACAACCTTAAACACACAATTCCGTATACTGACTCTGTGACTGCTCCACAATGTTGAAAAATGTCTCTCAATATCATTCCCTACTGCAAGAGCAGCCTTACAAATTTGTTTACACAAGGTCAGTGTTTCAGTATTACATGTACATTGTATTCTTATGTATTCTTCATTTCCATGTTTCATTACCATGCTTCCCAATGACTGTGTGACAACCTGAACTTAATCTCTTAGAGTTTCAAAAATGCTCTCAATAAACTTTTTAAATTTACTGGTAACACATCTGTTGTGAGACTAAGCCTTTGGCTAAGTTCAAAAACAGCTACTCTATCTTTATTAGTAACAATATCGAATCACATATAATGTATTTGTGGTATATACAAAAATCATCAAATTATGAGTTTCTCAAGCACTCTGCTTGCCAGAAATTTCTCTTGGTTTTATTTTCTACAATACTGCAAGGTCACAATGGAAAATTTTCAAGTACACTGCAGTTACAATAGGTCTAAGTCTGCTATTACCATGTGCACACAGGTCACATTGTGCTTTATGCATTTTGAGTGAAGTGCACAGTGTATCACAACATATTTCAGTGAATAAAATTATATGTAAGCTGCAGTCTACTACATATTATTCAGATTAAATAATATTTACTGTTACAACAATGCTTAATAAACATAAAACCATAAATAAAAACATGAAAAAATACAAAATGTACCAATTGTTACTAAAGCTGCAACTGGTGCCACCGCAATTGCTGCCATTATTAAGAATCATATTTGTATTATCTGTTTTGATTTTTTTCTGCATATGTATTTCTATAAACTCCATATACAATATTTCATTGTTCATGACATAAAATCATAATTATGACATAAACACATTATGCAAAGAATCTCTAGACTACAAAATGTGTATTTAAGAAAGAAGATAAAATCACTACAGCTAAGCACAGCAGGACAGAAGACCATACAGAACAATCACAACACTTACAGCACACACAATCAAACAAACAAAAAGAAGAAGAAGAAGAAGAAGAAGAAGAAGAAGAAGAAGAATAAGAAGAATAAGAAGAATAAGAAGAAGAATAAGAAGAAGAAGAAGAAGAAGAAAAAGAATAAGAAGAAGAATAAGAAGAAGAAAAAGAAGAAGAAGAAGAAGAAAGAAAGAAGAAGAAGAAGAAGAGAAGAAGAAGAAGAAAGTAGTAGCCTACCACATGCATGTAGTTGGCAAGGCACATGACAAAACTGCCATCAACAGAATTGCTTCTAAGAATGCAACCCACCCAAGCCTAAAGATAGTCCAACACCATCTGACATTTCCCAAAGAAAGCATTAGCTAACGAGTTAAAGTCAACATCCAAATATGCATAAATGTGTGTGTGTGGTGTGTGTGTGTTGTGTGTGTGTGTGTGTGGTGTGTGTGTGTGTGTTGTGTGTGTGTGTGTGTGTGTGTGGTGTGTGTGTGTGCCTGTGTGTGTGTGCCTGTGCCTGGGCGTGCGAGCCTGTGCCTGGGCGTGCGAGGCTGTTTCCTGGGCGTGCGTGCCTGTTCCTGGGCGTGCGTGCCTGTTCCTGGGCGTGCGTGCATGTGCCTGGGCGTGCGTGCCTGTTCCTGGGTGTGCGTGCCTGTGCCTGGTGTGTGTGTGTGTGTGTGTGTGTGTGTGTGTGTGTGTGTGTGTGTGTGTGTGTGTGTGTGTGTGTGTGTGTGTGTGTGTGTACGTGTGTGTGTGTGTGTACGTGTGTGTATGTATGTGTATGTCTGTGTATGTATGTGTATATATGTGCATGCGTGTCAGTGAGCGTGAATGTGCGTGTGTGTATGTGAGTGTATTTGTGTGCATACATGTGCATATTTATCTGTGCACTTGCAGATGTGTTTGTGGGTATGTGTGTGCATGTGTGCGTGTCTGTATGCTACATGTCTGCGTGCCTACAGTCTGTGTGCTAGTGTCCGTGTTCCTGCATGTCTGTGTGCCTGTGTGTCCACGTGCATGTGTGTCTGCGTGCAGGTGTCTGTGTGCATGACTGCATGCATGTTCATGTCTGCATGCATGTGCATGTGTCTGCATGCATGTGCATGTGTCTGTATGCATGTTTTTCCCTTTCCATATGAGTAATGTATTGTTGGAATACTCCCTATCTTCACGTCAATTGTCACATGCTAAACACATGACTTATAGTTATTCTTAAACAACTGTGGGATATGACAAACAGACTCCCTGTTGGGAGCCAAGGGGTAACACCTCTCCTGTAATAGCAGCCACATTCAATCATCATTTTCATAAATTTAGGAGTCAATGTATCTTGGTCACCTATTATGAACCCTAAGCTTGCCAAGTATCATACTCTTGTAGGGCCCATCTTCCAGGCTCCTATAGTGTGTATTCATATGTGTGTATGCATAACTTCATATGCATAAGTGCATATGCATGTGTGTATGCATGTATCTACATGTCTATACACGTTTGCATACATGGATGAACACATACTATATTTCACAGTGAGAGAATGCTATACAATGACAGCAGAAGTATAACAATTATAGAAAACAGGATATAGGTTGCAGTTCTTAAACATTTTTTTAGACTTCCAGACATTCAATATGATTTCATTTATCTTACAAGTAAAATTCAGTCTCAGCTTGAATGCAACAAAATAAATGTTGCTACTACAAATGCAAACACAAGTAAAGCTATGCTTCTTTTCTGAACCATTTACTGAAGCTTCCACTTACATAACACTTACCATATTGATTTGAAAAAGTCAAATCAATAGATGCATATTAAAGAGGTGTGAATTTTCTCATCATTAATACAAAAAACATTTTCAAAGCATACCTTCTTTGCAGCAGAAAAGGCAACACCAGAAAAGGCATATCTATCTACAATTATTGATGTTCCACTTTTCAATTCTGATAAAATCTTTGGCAATAATTCCCATCTGGAAAAAGAGAAAAAACAAATGAAGAACTAAATGCTGTCTGTAATTCTTGATCTAACTTTACTGTTATCAGTATTAGCACTCCAGCTTCTCTGTCCCCCACAGCTGCAAAAAATGTCTCTGAATTTTTCAATTTCACTAAAGAAATATTAGTTACTAAAATTTCAATTAAACAATAAATTGTGTATCTTGGTGTATAAATAATAAAAACACAATGATATACCATGAGGTAATTTTGTAATTCCTATTAGTGACAAGGTGTATAGAGGGGGAATGTGGGTGAGGAAAAACTGGGTGTTTGATGAAATTTGATGAAATATACTATATAGTACCAAAATTACTATTTCTTATGTAATACATTGCATTCACAAGATGAAAGCAGGGAGAAAATGTTACTATGTTTGGCTGACTAAGAGGAGAGACAGGGGAAACAGGGTTATGGCAATGATATCATGAGTATGGATGGGGGAAACTTGCTAAATAGTAGCAGACATGTGAAGTAGTGTTCTTTGTTTTATAAAAATTAGATTAAAATAATTCTTGAATATATCACTACAAAATTTTTAAATTAGGCATAATAAAGTTAATGTGTGAGAGACAATGAAGCTAACACAAAAGTCACACTATTTTTGTCTCCTGTATTGTTATTATAGCCATGAACAATAATAAATGCAAGATTCATGAAAATTACTATTCTTTGAAAAGTATAAAAATTGCCACACCTGTTTGCAGAGAAGAGAAGATGTATGGCATGGTCTTCCAAGTCTTTTTCACATGACAAGTAACTACTGATGATACCTCCAATATGTGTTCTCTCTCTGAAAGAAAATCTATCAGTGAAAACCTAATATACACAAGAGTTGACGTAACTGCATGAAAAATGGCAATAAGAAGGTCTCTTACCACACAGAATTCAAGCTACAATGAAATAAAGTAATCTTAGCATTAATCAGTTTTAACCTACTATGAAATGAAGTGTTCTAAGCATTAATCAGTTTTAAGGTCGCAGATCATTGTTTTTCATTACTGTTCATTAACTTCCTGAATAACTGATTGTATAGTGTTTGTATGCCAAGACTTTGAATAGCAAATGCAAATGCTCAAATAAAAAAAGCAAGAAAGAAATTGGTAAGCATGATATATGTCATTTTTTCAGCATAACAGTATTTGAATTGAACTGAATTATTAGACAGAAATGTATTCTAAAAGCATTATTTTTTAAAAATAGACCCTACATAAGCAACTAAAACTTGTAAGAAGATATATTTTTACCTGGAAACCTCATGTATATTGCAGGCTTGCCTTCTTTCTTTATTGATTCAACCAGCATTTCTGCTTGCGTGGTTTTTCCCGTTCTATCACACCCTTCTATCACTATCAGAGCTCCTCTCTTCCCATTATTTCCTTCTTGGTTAGCATTTCCAGCCATGTTATAAAAGGTTCTTACACCTGATCTGAAAAAGAAGCATGTCAGTTATAAATCTAAAGACAATATTATTTGTTAGTGAGCTATAAATTTTTCTTATGCAATTAAATTTTGTTTTACTTGCATAAGATACAACTATGAAAACACATTCTAAGCTAAAGCAACATTTTTCAAAGTATCATTAGCTCATGACATAATTAGTAAAACTAATTTATTAGATAAAGAAGAAAATATAACATTTACAGGCCAAATAATACAGGACACCAAATTGGCCTAACTGCACAAAGTTAAAGAACACTGATTGACAGATCCATAACTTTAAGATGGGTATTATTCTGGGCATTTATATCTTTATTCGAAAGCCCTTAAACTGAACAGAGTTAACAAAACCCTTGTGAATTCAATAGCAATCCCAAAATCAATTCTGAAAACAAACTTTTATTCTAGGGCACAGACAAAGTGAAAGAAATCCCTCAAGTCACTTGATTTCCACATCAAGAGCTGACACAGCCATATGGTCTGCTCTCTAGCAATAGTCAATAATATTATCTGCAGAAATTCTTTACAGTGTGGATGCACCCACCAGAGTATGTCCATGTCACTACATTTATTTAACAATGTAAGTTGCTGTAACTGGGCATGCCCCAAGGGGAGGGTTGATGGGGGGTTCAGCCCCCAACATCCCCCTGAAAACATTGTCTTCACGTTCTATAAATGGCAAGACAGAGTTGAATCTCAGGCAGACTTGGGCTGTGAGCAGTGCTTTCTGTGGTCTTTTTCCTTTATTTGTGGAATTACCTTTCATGTTGCAGATTATTTCTTGCACTGATGACTAAAACTTTTTGTCCTCTATAAGAATATAATTTTCAATTTACCCTCCCTTAATGCATAAATACTGTAAATGGTAATGGTTAATGTTTAAAGCAAGATAAATGTGCTAGACATCTAAGGTCATGTAGCACTATAGTTAATGTTAGGGAAGGGTGGTTGAGTTAGTGATTAGTTGTCTAAGCTGAGCAAAGGAATTGGTGAGTGAAAGGGTTAGAGTCGGGTGTGGTAAGGAGTTAGATTAGATGGAGGATATGTATGCGTTTGAGGAAAGAGAATAGGTTGTTGAAACAGAAAGTGTGGGATTCTGTAAGGATGTCTGATAGGTGGGAGGTCGGTGAAGGGAGGATAGGGGGGGGAAAGCAGAGGAAGTATGGACGAGACATAAAGGGAATGCGGGGAAGAGACAAAAGACAAAATGATAATTGGGGATTGGTAATGGAGGATGTGTAAGAAAGGTCTCTTGAAGGCAAAGGATATGACAAAGGTCAGGTCTGTGGGAGCGGAAACCGCAAAATTTTTCCAATGAAGGATAGTTATACTTTAGTGATAGATTGTAGTACGTTTTGGAGATTTTGAGGGGAAGCAGCTAGAGGGTGGGATAAGGACCGAGAGGTCGAGAATGGAGAGGTGGGGGAGTTGGTGTTCTACTAGGAGGGTATTAGGAGACAGGGGGTCTGTGGAAGGGGATACTTGTGACATAAGGGATTCACGTGTGTATCAAGGAGGGAGGGGAAAGGGGATAGAGGGGATGGGGGGGGGTTACATAAGGGATTCACGTGTGTATCCAGGGGGGAATGGAAGGGATAGAGGGGATGGTGGGAGGTTAATGTGGGCGGGGTTGGATCGGGGGGAATGGGCTGTGTGGAGGGGTTAGGAGGATAGGGTGTGGGGGGGATACGTTAGGAGGAGGATGGATATCAGCAGTTACTTGCAGTGTGAAAGGAGCAGGAGTTGTAAGATTTGGAGGTTGAGTGTCAGTTTTCATTAAGTAATTTTGGGAATATTTTCAATAGTTTCTTCTGAGGAGTTGGTTTGGGGGAGTTTTGGGGGATAAAGGATTTCTTGTGAGGGGGGGAAGAGAGGTTTGGTGTCTCAAGCGTAGGGGAAAAGGGAAAGGTGGAGGTGTTTGTGAGGTAGGGGAAGAGGGGTGGAACGTTTGTTCTGTCTGTTACGGGTAGTGCGAGGAGGGAGGGGGGAAGGTGTTGGGGTTGTAGTGGTGATTGGAGTATCTGTAGTATAGATTGGAGTGTCTGGGTTTAGGATGGCAAAAGAGTTTGACTGGGGACGGTCGGAGGTAGAAGCGGGGGAGTTAGAGGGAGGGGGGTGGGTTTAGGAGAATTGGAGAATGAGCAGTATTACTGGAGTAAGGAGTAAGAGAGAAACCACTTCGACGTTTCTTCCTGTCTGGCTTCATGTAGTGTGATCCAAGTTGAATCTGAGAGTTGCTACCT
>NW_023657345.1:0-12500 GCF_015228065.2 Penaeus monodon | reverse complement strand
GCCCGTTGTTGTCGTGGGGGGGCTTAGGAGGCGGAGACTGGGACCCAATGATGGGGAACTCCCCAACCTTGGGACTCAGCCCTCGACTCAACTAATTTTGCATGGTCTTTTTTTCCTTCCCTCTTTTTGTTTCTGTCCCTTCACCAAACCCTTCTGCTATCCACCTCCTAAGGTGTGAGAGCCGTGCTGAAAGGATGAAAGGCTGACTTTGTGCCAGTCCTGAATGGCCTGAGGGAGCCATGGGCACGGTATTCCCCTGATTTAGTTACCTAGCCCTTACCCCTCAAGGGGACCCTGAGGGGTGGACTGTTTTTATCCCCAACATAACCCAGGCTACCATGGCCAGTAATGAAAACATATCCCCACTATTCGGGGCAATGAGGCTTGCCCCTTTATCAAATAGCCCCAATGATGTAAACCCACCCGATTCCCTGACCCCAGGCTCTCCTTTGACCACGGCTCTTAACACTGCAATAACTACCCCCTCATCAATGCCTGCTAGTACAGTAGCCAACAATCAACCCTTAAGGAACATTTCCACTCCTCCAGCATGCTCAACTTCACAACCTCCAACATCAACCACCCCATCCTCCCTTATTAATACCTTTCAGCCTTATTGCCCACCTCTCCATAACACTACCCCCCTCAACACTACTCCATCTTCGTCACGCCCCCACCCTTCTACTACCCCTAACTCTACAACAATCTTGAATACTCTCTTTAGCGCAGCCAAATGGGACCGATTTTTCGTGATCCTTCCCACAGCTCCCTACTCTGACAACACCCTTCTCTTCCAACAATGTCTCCAAAAACAAGTAGGTAAAGTCTCTTTCCGTAGCCGACCCGACCGCTCCCGTCTTGTCACAGTAACATCCGAAAACCAAGCTATAGCATTAACAAAACTAACTGACCTATATAGTAACCCCTTCCTTGCAGAACCCCATCCAACCCTCAATACTTGCACCGGAACAGTTTCAATCTCCCCAGCAAATTGCCCAATCTATGACAAAGATTGGTCAGACTGTGGAGAAGACCTACTTGCCTGTCTCACAGACTATGATGCAACATCAGTACAATGCCACTCTATTCCCCCCAGAGGTCATCGAAAGAAACCCACTAACATAGCCAAAATTACCTTCCGTAGACATGACCTTCCCTTTAACGTCTACATAGGAGGAGAATCCCTCCCTGTTCGTCCATACCAACCTCCTCCACGTCAGTGCCAAAATTGTTGACATCTAGGACACCCAGCCAAACATTGCCGTTCCACAGCCAGATGCCCACTATGTGCCCAACCTGGCCATACCCGATCTAACTGCTCTGCACAATCACGCACATGTGCCAACTGTGGCGGCCCCCATAATGTATTTTATAGAGGCTGTCCCACCTACAAATTTGAGTCTGAGGTAGCAACTCTCAGATTCAAACTTGGACTCACACTACATGAAGCCAGACAGGAAGCACGTCGAAGTGGTTTCTCTCTTACTCCTTACTCCAGTAATACTGCTCATTCTACCAATTCTCCTAAACCCACCCCCCCTACATCTAACTCCCCTCTTCTACCTCCTACCTTCCCAGTCAAACTCTTTTGCCATCCTAAACCCAGACACTCCAATCTCTACTACAGATACTCCAATCATCACTACAACCCCAACACCTTCCCCTCTCCCTCCTCGCACTACCCGTAACAGACAGAACAAACGTTCCACCCCCTCTTCCCCTACCTCACAAACACCTCCACCTTCCTTTGCCCCTACGCTTGAGACACCAATCCTCTCTTCCCCCCCTCACAAGAAATCCTTTATCCCCCAAAACTCCCCAACCAACTCCTCAGAAGAAACTATTGAAAATATTCAAGATTACTTAATGAAAACTGACACTCAACCTCCAAATCTTACAACTCCTGCTCCTTTCACACTGCAAGTAACTGCTGATATCCATCCTCCTCCTAACGATATCCCCCCTACACCCTATCCTCCTAACCCCTCCCAACACAGCCCATTCCCCCCGATCCCAACCCCGCCCACATTAACCCTCCCACCATCCCCTCTATCCCTTCCATTCCCTCCTGGATACACACGTGAATCCCTTATGTAACCCTCCCACCATCCCCTCTATCCCTTCCACTCCCTCCTTGATACACACGTGAATCCCTTATGTCACAAGTATCCCCTTCCACAGACCCTCTGTCTCCTAATACCCCTCCTAGTAGAACACCAACTCCCACACCTCTCCATTCTCAGACCTCTCGGTCCTTATCCCACCCTCTAGCTGCTTCCCCCTCAAAATCTCCAAAACGTACTACAATCTATCACTAAAGTATAACTATCCTTCATTGGAATATTCGCGGTTTCCGCTCCCACAGACCTGACCTTTGTCATATCCTTTGCCTTCAAGAGACCTTTCTTACACATCCTCCATTACCAATCCCCAATTATCATTTTGTCATTTTGTCTCTTCCCCGCATTCCCTTTATGTCTCGTCCATACTTACCTCTGCTTTCCCCCACCTATCCTCCCTTCACCGACCTCCCAACCTATCAGACATCCTTACAGAATCCCACACTTTCTGTTTCAACAACCTATTCTCTTTCCTCAAACGCATACATATCCTCCATCTAATCTAACTCCTTACCACACCCGACTCTAACCCTTTCACTCACCAATTCCTTTGCTCAGCTTAGACAACTAATCACTAACTCAACCACCCTTCCCTAACATTAACTATAGTGCTACATGACCTTAGATGTCTAGCACATTTATCTTGCTTTTAACCATTAACCATTAACCATTTACAGTATTTATGCATTAAGGTAGGGTAAATTGAAAATTATATTCTATAGAGGACAAAAAGTTGTAGTCATCAGTGCAAGAAATAATCTGCAGACATGAAAGGTAATTCCACAAATAAAGGAAAAAGACCACAGAAAGCACTGCTCACAGCCCAAGTCTGCCTGAGATTCAACTCTGTCTTGCCATTTATAGAACGTGAAGACAATGTTTTCAGGGGGATGTTGGGGGCTGAACCCCCCATCAACCCTCCCTTGGGGCATGCCAGTTACAGCAACTTACATTGTTAAATAAATGTAGTGACATGGACATACTCTGGTGGGTGCATCCACACTGTAAAGAATTTCTGCAGATAATATTATTGACTATTGCTAGAGAGCAGACCATATGGCTGTGTCAGCTCTTGATGTGGAAATCAAGTGACTTGAGGGATTTCTTTCACTTTGTCTGTGCCCTAGAATAAAAGTTTGTTTTCAGAATTGATTTTGGGATTGCTATTGAATTCACAAGGGTTTTGTTAACTCTGTTCAGTTTAAGGGCTTCGAATAAAGATATAAATGCCCAGAATAATACCCATCTTAAAGTTATGGATCTGTCAATCAGTGTCTTTAACTTTGTGCAGTTAGGCCAATTTGGTGTCCTGTATTATTGGCCTGTAAATGTTATATTTTCTTCTTTATCTAATAAATTAGTTTTACTAATTATGTCATGAGCTAATGATACTTTGAAAAATGTTGCTTTAGCTTAGAATGTGTTTCATAAATTTCATCAAAGTCAAATTTATATATAGATGAATTAATTAGATATATAATTTCCTAAAGCCATGGTTTCTTTGTTTTCCTAGTTGTATCTTATGCAAGTAAAACAAAATTTAATTGCATAAGAGAAATTTATAGCTCACTAACAAATAATATTGTCTTTAGATTTATAACTGACATGCTTCTTTTCAGATCAGGTGTAAGAACCTTTATAACATGGCTGGAAATGCTAACAAGAAGGAAATAATGGGAAGAGAGGAGCTCTGATAGTGATAGAAGGGTGTGATAGAACGGGAAAAACCACGCAAGCAGAAATGCTGGTTGAATCATAAAGAAAAGAAGGCAAGCCTGCAATATACAGAGGTTTCCAGGTAAAAATATATCTTCTTACAAGTTTTAGTTGCTTATGTAGGGTTCTATTTTAAAAAATAAAAATGCTTTTAGAATACATTTCTGTCTAATAATTCAGTTCAATTCAAATACTGTTATGCTGAAAAAAATGACATATATCATGCTTCCCAATTTCTTTCTTGCTTTTTTTATTTGAGCATTTGCATTTGCTATTCAAAGTCTTGGCATACAAACACTATACAATCAGTTATTCAGGAAGTTAATGAACAGTAATGAAAAACAATGATCTGCGACCTTAAAACTGATTAATGCTTAGAACACTTCATTTCATAGTAGGTTAAAAACTGATTAATGCTAAGATTACTTTATTTCATTGTAGCTGAATTCTGTGTGGTAAGAGACCTCTTATTGACCATTTTTCATGCAGTTACTTTCAAACTCTTGTGTATATAGGTTTTCACTGATAGATTTCTTTCAGAGAGAGGAACACATATTGGAGTGATCATCAGTAGTTACTTGTCATGTGAAAAAGACTTGGAAGACATGCCATACATCTTCTCTTCTCTGCAAACAGGTGTGCATTTTTTATACTTTTCAAAGAATAGTAATTTTCATTGAAATCTGCATTTATTAATTGTTCATGGCTATAATAAACAATACAGGAGACAAAAATAGTTGACCTTTTGTGTTAGCTTCATTGTCTCTCAAACATTAACTTTATTATGCCTAATTTAAAAATTTTGTAGTGAATATATTCAAGAATTATTTTAATCTAATTTTTATAAAACAAAGAACACTACTTCACATGTCTGCTACTATTTAGCAAGTTTCCCCATCCATACTCATGATATCATTGCCATAACCCTGTTTCCCCTGTCTCTCCTCTTAGTCAGCCAAACATAGTAACATTTTCTCCCTGCTTTCATCTTGTGAATGCAATGTATTACATAAGAAATAGTAATTTTGGGACTATATAGTATATTTTATCAAATTTCATCAAACACCCATTTTTTCCTCACCCACATTCCCCCTCTATACACCTTGTCACTAATAGGAATTACAAAATTACCTCATGGTAATCATTGTGTTTTATTATTTATACACCAAGATACACAATTTATTGTTTAATTGAAATTTTAGTAAACTAATATTTCTTTAGTGAAATTGAAAAATTCAGAGACATTTTTTGAGCTGTGGGGGACAGAGAAGCTGGGAGTGCTAATACTGATAACAGTAAAGTTAGATCAAGAATTACAGACAGCATTTAGTTCTTCATTTGTTTTTTCTCTTTTCCAGATGGGAATTATTGCCAAAGATTTATCAGAATTGAAAAGTGGAACATCAATAATTGTAGATAGATATGCCTTTTCTGGTGTTGCCTTTTCTGCTGCAAAGAAGGTATGCTTTGAAATGTTTTTTGTATAATGATGAGAAAATTCACACCTCTTTAATATGCATCTATTGATTTGACTTTTCAAATCAATATGGTAAGGTTATGTAAGTGGAAAGCTTCAGTAAATGGTTCAGAAAAGAAGCATAGCTTTACTTGTGTTTGCATTTGTTAGTAGCAACATTTATTTTGTTGCATTCAAGCTGAGACTGAATTTTACTTGTAAGATAAATGAAATCATATTGAATGTCTGGAAGTCTAAAAAAATGTTTAAGAACTGCAACCTATATCCTGTTTTCTATAATGTTATACTTCTGCTGTCATTGTATAGCATTCTCTCACTGTGAAATATAGTATGTGTTCATCCATGTATGCAAACGTGTATAGACATGTAGATACATGCATACACACATGCATATGCACTTATGCATATGAAGTTATGCATACACACATATGAATACACACTATAGGAGCCTGGAAGATGGGCCCTACAAGAGTATGATACTTGGCAAGCTTAGGGTTCATAATAGGTGACCAAGATACATTGACTCCTAAATTTATTGAAAAATGATGATTGAATGTGGCTGCTATTACAGGAGAGGTGTTACCCCTTGGCTCCCAACAGGGAGTCTGTTTGTCATATCCCACAGTTGTTTAAGAATAACTATAAGTCATGTGTTTAGCATGTGACAATTGACGTGAAGATAGGGAGTATTCCAACAATACATTATCATATGGAAAGGGAAAAACATGCATACAGACACATGCACATGCATGCAGACACATGCACATGCATGCAGACATGAACATGCATGCAGTCATGCACATGCATGCAGACACGCACATGCATGCAGACACGCACATGCATGCAGACACGCACATGCATGCAGACACGCACACAGACACCTGCACGCAGACACACATGCACGTGGACACACAGGCACACAGACATGCAGGAACACGGACACATAGGCACACAGACATGTAGGCACGCAGACATGTAGGCATACAGACACGCACACATGCACACACATACCCACAAACACATCTGCAAGTGCACAGATAAATATGCACATGTATGCACACAAATACACTCACATACACACACGCACATTCACGCTCACTGACACGCATGCACATATATACACATACATACACAGACATACACATACATACACATACATACACACACATACATACATACACATACACATACACATATAACACATACACATACACACACACACACAGTACACACACACACACACACACACACACACACACACACACAACACACACACACACACACACACACACACACAAACACACACACACAACACCAGGCACAGGCACGCACACCCAGGAACAGGCACGCACGCCCAGGCACATGCACGCACGCCCAGGAACAGGCACGCACGCCCAGGAACAGGCACGCACGCCCAGGAACAGCCTCGCACGCCCAGGCACAGGCTCGCACGCCCAGGCACAGGCACACACACACAGGCACACACACACACCACACACACAACACCACACACACAACACACACACACACACACACACACACACACACACACACACACACACACACACACACACACACAACACACACACACACACATTTATGCATATTTGGATTTTTGACTTTAACTCGTTAGCTAATGCTTTCTTGGGAAATGTCAGATGGGTGTTGGACTATCTTTAGGCTTGGGTGGGTTGCATTCTTAGGAAGCAATTTCTGTTGATGGCAGTTTTGTCATGTGCCTTGGCCAACTACATGCATGTGGTAGGCTACTACTTTCTTCTTCTTCTTTCTTCTTCTTCTTCTTCTTCTTCTTCTTTCTTCTTCTTCTTTTCTTCTTATTCCTCTTCTTCTTCTTTCTTCTTCTTCTTCTTCTTCTTCTTCTTCTTCTTCTTCTTCTTCTTCTTCTTCTTCTTTCTTCTCTTCTTCTTCTTGTTTGTTTGTTTGATTGTGTGTGCTGTAAGTGTTGTGATTGTTCTGTATGGTCTTCTGTCCTGCTGTGCTTAGCTGTAGTGATTTTATCTTCTTTCTTAAATACACATTTTGTAGTCTAGAGATTCTTTGCATAATGTGTTTATGTCATAATTATGATTTTATGTCATGAACAATGAAATATTGTATATGGAGTTTATAGAAATACATATGCAGAAAAAAATCAAAACAGATAATACAAATATGATTCTTAATAATGGCAGCAATTGCGGTGGCACCAGTTGCAGCTTTAGTAACAATTGGTACATTTTGTATTTTTCATGTTTTTTTTTATGGTTTTATGTTTATTAAGCATTGTTGTAACAGTAAATATTATTTAATCTGAATAATATGTAGTAGACTGCAGCTTACATATAATTTTTTTCACTGAAATATGTTGTGATACACTGTGCACTTCACTCAAAAATGCATAAAGCACAATGTGACCTGTGTGCACATGGTAATAGCAGACTTAGACCTATTGTAACTGCAGTGTAAATTTAAAATTTCCATGTGACCTTGCAGTATTGTAGAAAATAAAACCAAGAGAAAATTTTTGGCAAGCAGAGTGCTTGAGAAACTCATAATTTGATGATTTTTGTATATACCACAAATACATTATATGTGATTCAGATATGTTACTAATAAAGATAGAGTAGCTGTTTTTGAACTTAGCCAAAGGCTTAGTCTCACAACAGATGTGTTACCAGTAAACTTAAAGTTTATTGAGAGCATTTTGAAACTCTAATAGATTAAGGTTCAGGTTGTCACACAGTCATTTGGGAAGCATGGTAATGAAACATGGAAATGAAGAATACATAAGAATACAATTTACATGTAATACTGAAACACTGACCCTTGTGTAAACAAATTTGTAAGGCTGCTCTTGCAGTAGGGAATGATATTGAGAGACATTTTCAACATTGTGGAGCAGTCACAGAGTCAGTATACTGATTGTGTGATAGGTTGTTAGACAAGAATGGTGCTGCCAAAGAAAACTCATCATGAATTTTGAGAGGCCATGTTTGCAGTGGAATGTTACAAATTGATAATTTGATTAAATTTTTATACTCTGTTGCCAGGTGTGCACTTTTTAAAGGCTCCACCTTGGTATTTCTCTAAATGCTATAATGTTTTCTCTAAAGTTGAATCAAGCTACTGAGTTTGCATCATTCTTGGCACTTGTACTTTGCATTGTAAGTTCTTGTAATTGTCTCCTAATTATTTTTTTTTCAGAATATGAGTTTGGAGTGGTGTAAGAAGAGTGATGCTGGACTTCCAAGACCAGATCAGGTGTTGTTTCTTGACTTGCAGCCAGAGGAAGCAAAAAGGCGAGGGCAATTTGGAGCGGAACGTTATGAAAAGGAAGAGTTTCAGAAACGCGTCTATGAAAACTTCCAGTTACTGAAGGATGATGTGTGGAAGGTTGGTTATGAGATCATAATTAAAATAATAAGTTTGGAAACAAATTTGTCTGTTAATGAAAAATATACTTCCCATTTTTTTCTGTAAATTTCTTACTGTAAAAAATATAAGATATATGCTTTATATTCACAAATGTTTAGAGTAGGTAAGATATACTTTAAAATAGGATGTTTTATAAACAGTTTTGCTTATTACTCAGTAATGATATAAGCTATTGACTAATGCTTAATGTAGTTTAACCCAATGTCAGTGGGTTTATGTAATGTTCCCTTTAGATTTTTGTGTTTTGTTACATACAGATGGCTCCACATGTGCTCAGCCAGCAAGGAGTCTATCAGTTGGTCTGAGTGGCCGATTCCTCCATTCCTTAAATTGGCAGGAAATGTGTTTTTCTTTCCATTACTATTAATATTGACATATCATTCTTACTGATATTTTGATTATTAAATTGTTATTAAAATATTGATATAATCAAAGACAATAATATAATAGAAATGAAGCTTTAAAAAAAAATGAAAGAAAAGTGTAAACAGATGAGATAGGTAAGACTAATAGCTGACTCCTTGGTGGCTAAGCACTTGTAGAGCCATCTATGTGTAAAGATAAACTCTTATTAAAGTGGTGATGGCATTGTAGTCTTGCTACCTGCTGACATTAGATTAAAAGACAATAAAGATTTAAAAGTGTTTCTCAAAGTTCAAAAGTTTAATGAACATAAGGCAAAAGGAATATTTGCTGAAATTTGTAAAACAAAAAATGATACGGATTTTATGTTCCTCATTATATTATTAAGTTGCATGAAATAATAGTATTTCTGAACTTTCTCTTTTCCAGGTTATTGATGCAAAGAAGAGTGTTGAAGATTTACAGGAAGTTTTAAAGACTGAGGCATTAAAAACCATAGAAAATGTTATGGAACAAAATGATGAACTAAAGAAGCTTTGGGTTTAAAGGTGTGATTGTAAACAATGTCTTAGACATTGTCTGAGACATTGACCTGATGATATGGGCATTTAATTGTTTTTATTTCATTTTTTAAATTCATTTATAGTCTGTTTAGGTAATTTGTAATTCAAGTTCATTTTTATTTTAATTTAACTTAAATGATATTCAAAATGTGTCCTAGCCTGTCCATGTTGACCAGAAACTTGCTATCTAGCATGCACCCATTTGTTATAGCACAGCAAGCTTAACCTTAATACAGGCTTTTACCAGATAATTTATATCTAAGACCTAGAGAACATTTGAAGGGATGAAGTTAAGTGTGGCAAATATGACAAGAATTTCTTAATGCCAGATATGTGATTTGCTTTTTGATGTTATATCTTTATCAGAATCATATAATTGAAGAGATGTTGATGTGTTGAAATTACCTGAATCTCCTACCAGTTAGTATTATTGATTCTTAGGATATACGTTAAAGGTCTGTTGTACTAAGTCCCAAATGGTGTCTACAGATTTTAACCTGTTGGATCTGGGTGCCTTGCTCCCTGCACATGGCCCACATCTGGGCATCAGGCTTACTTGAGTGGTGGACTCTGTGAGTGTGTGGTTTGTAGGCCAAGGTGTGAAGACTCCTTGCCTATATTTTTCATTTGAAATCCTGTATCAAGATTGTTGTCTATAACAGTAACAATTTTCTTATGTGTCATTTTTAAGATGTTTTTTTTTTTGTAATACATATGATCACCAGTACATTCTACACTCATTTATCAATGGAAATAATGCATTGAAATTCTGGATCTGGGTGACTGGCTCCCTGCATGTGGCTCAAAATTTGGGCATCATGCTTAATTGAGTGGCAACTCTTGTGGCTTGCAGGCCAAGGTATTAAGTCTCCTTGTTTATGTTTTTCATATAAAATTCTGTTTCAAGATGGTAATCTATAATAATAACAATAGCAATAGTAACATTTTGTTCTGTCATTTTTAAGATTTAGTTTTTGGTAATACATATGACCACCAGTGTATTCCATACTCATTTACCAATGGAAATAATGCAAGAGTTCCTTCCTTATTGCCCACTACAGTGCAGGAGGTTGTGCACTCATGGCAAGTCATTCCCATCACCTGGCCTTCAGCTAAAATTTCTCTGGCATATTTCGTCACTCTTGCCCTCAGCCTATTTCTTTGAAGGCATATTCATGTAGTGGGCACTCGAGCCAAATTTTTCATGACGGCATATTCATGTCACTGGGCCCTGAAACCACATTTTCTCAAAACATGATGGTCACTCCTCCTCCTCCTCTCAATCCTCCTCCTCCTCCTCCTCCTCTCAATCCTCCTCCTCCTCCTCCTCCTCTCAATCCTCCTCCTCCTCCTCTCAACCCTCCTCCTCTTCCTCCTCCTCCTCCTCTCAATCCTCTTCAATGACCATTTTTAACATCATCATCATCAAAAATAACCCTGTGCTTTTAAGTGTGATATATTATTTTTAAATTTGATGAAGTGCAATTATGGTGACAAAAGAATCAGCCTGAACACAGATTCTCTTTATTCTCTATCAAAGACTGAAATTTATATACACCAGTGTTCATATTTGGCTGATTTGTTGCTGTTGCAGGCAGCAGGGTGTATGTGCATCTCGCAGTATGGAGGACCAACATTTTTAGGCCCCATGCTGGAGCAAATTTGATGTTAGGGAGGGTAAAGCCAAAGGTTTCAAAAGAATGAACGTGATAAGAAGCTTTGCAGATATGAGAAGTAAAGTTATCATTTCCTATTTATAAAACCATTCTTCACATTATCAACTACAGTACTCTGTATGGAAAATTATTGTTCTCTACATTATGCAAGTTAGTTGTAAGAGATTTCTCTTTAATATTACTTTTTTCTATATAAACTGATAAATAATTACTGACCACATGATTGTCACGTACTTGTATAGTTACTTTGTTTTACATACAAGTTCATTGTGTTAGCCCTTGTTTTCATTTTCAGTTATGATCATGGTAATTATATCTGTAATGGATGATAGTAACTAGAGTTATAAATTTAAATCAAAAGCTGTGAACTATTAGTGTAGCACATCAGTTATATTATTGTAAAAAGTAAGTCAAATAATATATTTTTTATATGAATTAATCTTTCTTGGAACAAATGAAGATCATTCCTAGAACAAATGAGAGAATTTATACCATTGAACAATTGTGATGAAATTAATTGTATAATCAATAAAGGGGTTGCACTATATTTTTAAAACCCTAAAGACTAGTGATTTTTTCATTGACCAAAATTAGTGGACTGGTTAAAATTCATACATTTATAATGAAGTACTAACAAAAAAAAGTTATGACAAAGATAAGTTTTACAGATGTGTGAACCTAATTTACATTATTATGTCTCATTCCACCCCCCCAATCCCTTGCCCGTTGTTGTCGTGGGGGGCTTTGGAGGCGGAGACTCGACTCAACTAATTTTGCATGGTCTTTTTTTTTCCTTCCCACTTTTCGTTTGTCCCTTCACCAAACCCTTCTGCTATCCACCTCCTAAGGTGTGAGAGCTGTGCTGAAAGGATGAAAGGCTGACTTTGTGCCAGTCCTGAAAGGCCTGAGGGAGCCATGGGCACAGTATTCCCCTGATTTAGTTACCTAGCCCTTATCCCTCAAGGGGACCCTGAGGGGTGGACTGTTTTATCCCCAACATAACCCAGGCTTACCATGGCCAGTAATGAAAATATATCCCCACTATTAGGGGCAATGAGGCTTGCCCCTTTATCAAATAGCCCCAACGATGTAAACCCACCCGATTCCCTGACCCCAGGCTCTCCTTTGACCACGGCTCCGAACACTGAAT
>NW_023657344.1:25000-28287 GCF_015228065.2 Penaeus monodon | reverse complement strand
CACACCACCACACACACACACCCACACAAAACAAAACACACACACACACCAACACCCACACACAAAACACACCCACACACACCACACCACACACAACTACACACACACACACACACACACACACACACGAACACATGTTTATATAATATAATATATATAATAATATAATAATATATAATAATATATTAAACACATACATATACACATATAAATATTCCCATAAAAACAGATATAAATATGAATACACACACACACACACACCACACACACACACACACACACACACACAAAATTATATATAATAATATATATATAATTATTATATAAACAATATATATAATAATATAATATATAATATATAATAAAATAATTATATATAAATATATATATAATTTTATATAGATATATATAGATATATATATTAATATGTGCATTCATCTATATGTATATATGTCCAATTATCTATCTATCATCTATCTATCTATTATCTATCTATCTATCTACTTTTCTATATGTATATAATATATTATAGATATTTTATATAAAATATATATATATATATGGTTATCTATCTGTATATACATGAACATTTATATATATGAACACACACCCCACACACACACACACACACACACACACACACACACACACAACACACCCCACCACACACACACACACACACAACACACACACACACACAATTTTATATATATATATATATAGTATATATATATATATATATATAATATATATAATTATATATATATAATATATAAGGCCGCGCTGGCCGAGTGGTTAGAGCATCGGACTCAAGGCTGTCACGACGGCAATCTGAGTTCGAGGGTTCGAGTCACCGGCCGGCGCGTTGTTTCCTTGGGCAAGGAATTTCACCTCGATTGCCTACCTAGCCCCTGGGTGGGCAAGCCAGCCCAGGTCAGTGCTGGTCCCAAGCCTGGATAAAATAGAGAGAATGTTTACCTATACGGTAACATTGGCACTCTCCGTGGAAAGGAACTGGGGACTCTACCACGTACTCACTCCAAGAGCATCACAACATGAAAACTACAATTAAGTATCATGCTGTGACCACTGCGGCTCAGACATGAACCTACCGTAAAAAAAAAAAAAAAAAAAAAAAAAAAAAAAAAAAAAAAAAAAAAAAATTATATATATATATATATATATAATATATATGAATATATATATTATATATATATATATAAATATATATTTTAATATATAAGTATATATATTTAATACACATGTGTACACACACACACAAAACACACCCCACACACCACACAACACACACACATATTATAATATATATATATATATATATATATATATAATATATATATATATATATATATATATATATTCATAATATTCATATATGTGTATATGTTTATATACATGAATATTCATATAAATAACATATGTATATATATATATATTATATATATATATATAAAATATATATAATATGTATTATAATATGTGTATAAAAATTTATATACATATATATATATATATTATAATATATATATTATATATATATATATTATATTATATATATATATATATAATATATATATGACTGTCATAACTGGGAGGACGTTTTGGGTTAAAGACTTTTTTTTAAACATAATCGCAAGGAGCGTCTTCGTAAGCTCCTTGTCTGATGAAAGGCGCCCCAGTCTGATGCGTAAATTAATTTCCTCTTCGCAAAATGTGTTTGTACAAGACACATATCTTGTCCACTACCTTTAGCGCTTCACCTTGTACATGTATCTGTTCAAACTGAACTCTGTTGTTGAACATAATTTTTTGCCTTTCTTGTTCATCCTAAGTCCGACTCTCAGACTTTCTCTATTCAGATTATTTATTAGTTGCTGCATTCCTTTTGCAGATTCACTGAAGAGAACAATATCATCTGCAAGTCTTTGATTGTTAAGTATTCGTCTTCTATTATGATACCCTTTCCGTTCCATTCCAGCTTCTTGAATATTTCCTCAAGGCAAGCTGTAAACAGTTTTGGTGAGACAGTATCTAACACTTTTTTTAATTGGTTTTTATCGGTTTCCGTGTGAAGCTTGATGGATGCTGTCCCATCTTCGTATATATCTTCCAAAATTCTACAATATACCCCCTTTACTCCCCGTCTTCGTATAGTTTCTAGTTACGCTGGTATTCGTACAGATACAAATGCTTTTTCTAGTTGATGAACACGGAGTTTCCTATATTCGTTTTTTTTTCCTTATTTGGATGAGCGCGTGGATGGGGTTTTTTTTTGAGAATTCACTGCGGAAGCCTGCCTGTGCCCTGGCTGGTAGAATCCAGACTGTCAGAGATGGAGATGAGATGATTTTTTGAACGTTTGTAAATAATGAGGCTTATGTTTTATTTATTATTTATTTTTATTATATTTATTATTATTAGATTTTTTCCGTTGAGAAGGCATTTGTTAAAATGATTGGCTAGTTTCACTGTTGCAGTTTCTACTGCATCTACTGTAAAAGGTCTATACTAATTCCGACTTACTTGGTGTTTCCCTCCCTTCATGCCTTTAAAGGTTTCTTTTTGTTTCTTCTGTTGTGATATTAGGTACGTCTCTAGTTACCGTGTTCGCTTCTGCCCGTTGCTGTTCATTTGAGTTGTATAGATCCTGTAAAAGTCTTCCACTATTATGATTTTATTATTATTATATGTCACTTCTCCGTTGGTTTTTTTTATTGCATACATTAGCTTTCTCCCTATTCCGAATCCCCCTTTTAGCTGTTTTCATGCGGGTACCTGAGATCACTGTTTCATTATTATTTGAGTATTGAATTTCCGTATATCTTTCTCTTCTTTTTATTTAGAGTCTCTTTTGGGTTTCAGAAATTCTATTTTGTCCCTGTTTGACGATACTTTCATGATCCTACGTTTTTGCATAAGCTATTTAGTTTCTATCGAGAACTTGCCGGAGCTTGCTTGACGTTCTTACCGCCTACTTCAAGTGCAGCTTCCTTTATATGGCACTGAACTGTTTGCTGATTTGGTCAAAGTTGAGATCTTCGTCGCTGAGAAGTGAATATCTGTTTTGGATTTTAAAGGGTTTAAAATTTCTGTCTTCAGGTTAACTAGATTCAACTATTTTGGGTTCCTTTCCCTTCTGTGGTGTCATTTAATTGGCCTCTGACTATTCTATGGTCGCTGCCAACTTTACTTTTTTAATTATTAAACGCGCCTATTTAAAATTTATGAAGTCGATTCGTTTTATATGTCAGAGGGCGACTTCCATG
>NW_023657344.1:0-12500 GCF_015228065.2 Penaeus monodon | reverse complement strand
ATCTTGAATACCAGAGTACTAGAAACTATACGAAGAGGGGAGTAAAGGGGGTATATTTAGAATTTTTTAAGAATATCGAAGATGGGGCCCGATCCCTCAAGTTTACACGGAAAACCCATAAAATACCAATTAAAAAAGTGTTTGATACGTCCACAAAATTTAAGCTTTCCTTGAGGAAATATTCAAGAAGTGGGAAAGGAACGGAAAGGGTATCATAATAGAAGACGAATACTTAAACAATAAAGACTTGCAGATGATATTTTTCTCTTCAGTGAAACTGCAAAAAGGAATCAGCAACTAACAAATGATTGAAGAGAAAGCTGGGTGGTTAGGAGAACAAAAAAAAGGAAAGATTAGTTCAACAACAGGTTCAGTTCGAACAGAACAGTACAAGGGAAGGCTAGAGGTAGGGAAAGTATATGTGGCTTTTACAAAACATTTAGCGAAGAGGAAATTAAGTGACCACAGACTGGAGGCCCCATAGACACAGGAGTTCGAAGGCGCCTTTCGATTATGTTAAAAAAAAAATCTTTTAACCCAAAACGTCCCCCAGTTATGACAGTATATAATAAAATAATAAATATATTAAATTATAGTATAATTAAAGATATAATATATAGATAAAAAATTTAATAAATGGTAATAAATGGTAAAATATACAAAAATATTATATATATATAAAATATATATAAAAATTAATGGTAATATATTTAAACCAATGTATATACAAAAAGATATATAATATAATATATATTAATAATATATTTAAAGTATATATAATATAAATATATAATATATATATTTTATGTATACAAAATATATACATTATATACATATATATGCATATATATTATATATAATAATATAAAATATACATAGTAATTTTTAATGAAATTCATTATAAAACATATACACAATATGAAAAATTTAATATATATAATATAATATATATATATATATATAATTATAATATTAATATTATTTTTTTATATATGTGTGTGTTGTGTGGTGTGTTGGGGTGTGGTGTGTGGTGTTCACAGGATATAAATTATATAATATATATATATATATTATATAAAATATATTTAAATATATATATATAAAATATTATATTAATTATATATATATAATAAAAATTTTTTTTTTTTTTTTTTTTTTTTTTTTTTGTTTTTTTTTTTTTTTTTTTTTTTTAGTATGTTCATGTCTGGCCGCAGGTTGGTCACCAGCATGATACTTTAATTTTAGTTTTTCAATGTTGTGATGGCTCTGAGTGTAAGTACTTGGGTAAGTCCCCAGTTCCTGTTCACGGAGAGTGCCACTGTTACCGTATAGGTAAACATTCATCTCTTCATTTTATCCAGGACTTGGACCAGTACCTGACCTGTCTGGCTTGCCCCCCATGGATAGGTAGGCAAATCGCGGTGAAATTCCTTGCCTGCCGAAGGAATCAACGGCCGTCCGGTGACTCGAACCCTCGACTCAGTTGCGTGTGACAGCCCTTGATCCGATCTCATAACCACTCGGCCAGCCGCGGTCCTTATATCATATATATATATTATTATTATATATACGTATATAAATATATCTATATATACAATATTATATATTCTATATAGATGTTGTGTTGTGTGTGTGTGTGATGTGTAGTGTGTGTGTTGGTGTGTTTGTGTGTTTGTGTGTGTGTGTGTGTGTGTGTCTGTGTTGTGTGTGTGTGTTTCATCCTCATATACATGTGCATGTATCTCAGATATATAACCTATTTTATTAATATATCTAATATATAAGTATATATGATCTATTATCGCTACATCTAGATCGATAGATAGATAGATAGCATGAGCTCAGTAGATCGTAGATCGATAAGTAGATATGGACATATATACCTATAGCATGAATGCACCTATATATATGTATCTATCTCTATATATATATAATTATATATCTATATAGTATATCTCTAACTTCTATCTTTATCTATGATAGATCATATATATATAATATATATATATATCTATCTAGTAATGTATATATATATATACTCTATATATTCTATTATATTATATATCTATGTATTATTATAATGTATATCAATATTCTATCTCTTCTATATATATGTCTATATATAATCGTCTCTATATTATATTCTCTCTCTATGTTATACTGTGTGTGTGTGTGTGTGTGGTGTGTGTGTGTGTGTGTGTGTGTGTGTGTGTATTCATATTCATATCTGTTTATATCTGGTCCAATATTCATATGTGTTAGGTATGTGTGTCTTACTAATCTCTATATATCATAATATATATATCATATATATCTCTATATCTATCTAATATCACTGTTTTCGTGTGTGTTTGTGTGTGTGTGTGGTGTGTTGTATGTGTGTGGGTGTGTGTTGTGTGTGTGGTGTGTGTGTTTGTGTGTGTGTGTGTGTGTGTGTGTGTGTGTGGTGTGTGTGTGTGTGGTGTGTGTGTGTGTGTGTGTGTGTGTGTGATGTATATATCTATATATATCTATGCTCTATATATTTATACACATATAAAATACACACCCACGCCAAACACCCACCACACACACACACCACCCACACCCACACACCCCCAACACCACCACACACACACACCAACACACAGTCATACACACACCAAACAAGCGTGAGTGTGTTGTGTGGTATTCACCTACACCGCACCGCACGCACGCAAAGCACACGCACCGCCACACACACACACACACCCACACACACCCACCACACACCCACACCCACACACACACCACACACCCACACACTCACATACACCAACACACGCCAAAAAGCGTGTGTTGGTGTGTGCTTATATATATATATACATATAATATATAGATATATATCTATCATTATATATTATATATATCTATATATAATATATATATTGTACATTTGTCGACGTATAACAATATCCCTGCAACTATAGAGCTATCCTAAAAACGGTAAAAGTAATAAACATACATTTAAAACGTACCATAATCTATACTTGTAAAGTGGTGTTATAGTGTCGATGTTGTGGGCAAGGGAAACAGAGCGTGTTCGCAGGGTACCAATCGTGACGTCCGGCAATGATTCTAAAGTTGCCGGCAAGATTGTGAGGTGGCGAACAATACGAACGGCGACTGGTGGTGAGCTCTCACGCACCAACACTACCATATACGGGGGCAGAGCTAAGACTCGCAAGGTTCCTGTCCCCTCCATTGCCCTCACCCCTTACGGACCGCCTTGCCGCTGTGGGGGTCCGTTGATGTCCCAATGATCTGAAGCACGGACTGGAGGGGTACCAGTGAGGGATGAGACACAATTGCTTTCCTGGTGCCTTAGGCCTCTGAGAGGGGATGGGTGTCCCCACCCCTAGTTCATTTCCTCCTGGTCCAGGAGAAATCTCCACTGTTGCGTGGCAATCCCGTATTACCAGGAGACAGGAGTCCTGGAGGCTGATTGTGCTGCACGCTTCGCCCTGCTCTATTACGACCCCCTCTTTGGTCTTCTATTCTGGTTAGACAGGGGCTTGATCAAGGCCCCGGTCCAAGTCAGTCGGCCTGGTCAAATATGGCAGGCCCTTTCAAGTTTCATGTTCTCCTCACCAAACACTCACAGTGTAAGGGAAGGGAATTGTCCTTTTCCTGCGACGCTGATGAGGTATTCTGAGGAGAAACTGTTTAGAGGGAAACTATAGACTTTTAATGTAGTTGGCATTAAAACGTTTTAGAATAAAGTTGATGGTTTGGACAGTCGCCACCAGCTCTCCTTCTTACCTTTTAACTCATTAGTCCTTCCAGAATCAGTTACGTTGGCATGGTACACACCTCAAGGTTAAAGCCATATGTGCCCACCCTATGCGTGCTTCCACTGCCATGGTTATGGGCATGGATCCACTCCTTGCCATTTTATCGAAAATGGACATCCAAGAATATGTGTTAGTGTGGTACGACAGGTCATTCACAGGAGATGACCAACTGTCCAGGTCCATATGCTGTTACCATGCAAAGAAGCTGCATGAGCTTCTTCAAAAAAGCAGTGGTAAGAAGGTACAAATTTGAGAAGAAGTATTGATAATAAGGATCGGAGAGTTCGTTTTCCAGAGGCAAAGCAACGTGCCTCGTGTTGCTTTTGCACAGCCGGTAATCCCTTTTCTCGGTTCTAGCCCATCCTCCTTTCCGACCACCCTTGCCCTCCGTCTTCTTACCCACACTCTGCGACTTCCTTTAAAAACCTCGTCGCCCAATTGCTAAACTGGCTCTGTGATTCCCCCAGAAACGAGTAAATGAAGGGTCGCCAAAGTAGGTCTTTGGCGCCATCAGGTCAATGGTTCCAAGAGGCCTCAACGGTGAATGTCCCAGCTGCCACCCCTCCCATGGGCCTCCACTGCTAGGCAGAATTGCCTCTGATTGCAAAGGTCTCGGGTATTCCTTCTTGCACAAGCCAAGAATCCTGAGCCTGCCAAAGGAACCTGTTAAATGTTCCTGGGTAAAATCCCTCAAAAAGATTCTCCCAAATCCTGGAAAGGGACAAGCCTAAAAGGTGTGTGCAGCACCTTTACCACAGGTGCTGCCACACCTTATGAACAGGGCATTTTAATAGAATACTCTGGGTACGCTAATGCCATAGAACTGTCAGCTAATTCATGTAAAGAGCATCACTGTCCCAGCTTCTTTGAAGATAGATGGCATATCTCACAGCACAAAATGAAGTGCTAGAGCTCACTAATCCATGGCAGAGATTTCTCTGGGAGCATCTAACACTGCCCGATTCTCCCACTCTTTGTCGGGCTGCACCTGAACAACAACCCGCGTGTCGTACTTCAGGAGGACTGCAGCAAACTTCCATACAACTTGCCATTTTTGCACAGGAGATGGACTCTGGCTTTGCGCTCTGCCGTAAGACTGCCCCCATATAGTGACGGGATATACATGACAAATCCATATCTCACTTACGGAGAGCTCCCTAAAGTTCCTGTTTGTCCTAGTCAATAGATCATATAGGGATTGGTACATTTTGCCCTCCACATGGAAGGGAGCTACCATCGATTCCTGTCCTAACCTGGCAAGGATGCTTCAAAACCAGGAAATTACAGACCAATTTCATCTCACTCACCAGCTGCATCTGCAAGCTGATGTGAGAAAATGGTAAATTTTCAGGTGGACATGGCTGCTCGAAAAAAGAAAGAACGTGCTGCCCCATATTCAAAATATTGGTGGGTTAGAGACTGAGTTCGCCACGCGTATGCCGTTTTAAGGATGACACTGCTATACAGCATTTCTTCACACAGCGACGTCACTGTTAGCATTCTTCTTTGACCTTGAAATGCATTATGATGCTATTCAACAGCATGGCATACTCTTGAGCTTATATGACACTGGTTTAGAGGAGCATTACCTACCTTCTTAAAAGCTTCCCTTCTACAGGAAGTTTAGAGTTCGGGTGAGAAACAGTTTCTCTAACCTGAAGGATCACTGGGGGGTCCCACAAGGGAGTGTCCTTGAGTGTGAACCCGTTTGGCCATTGTTATAATGACATTGTAAGGTTCTTCCATAGTAACTGGTCTCATGTTCTGTACACGTGGATGACTTTGAACCTGTTACATGGCAGTCCTTAGAACTTAGGACGCGGATGTCAAGGACACATGCAACTGCAATCACTCCGGTTTGGTCCAGGTTAGGGCCACATATCATAGGTCAATTTTCCATCCCCAAGCAGGCAATGGCGTATCATTTCCCAAACGATGGAAAGTGCCAATCCTTCCACTCATTAGGGGAAACAGACGCACTGTTCAGATTTGTCCTAATAGATGCGGCGTAACTTGGGTACTAATTTTTAGACTCAGGGAATTACATGGTTGCCTCACAATCAATACAGTTAAAGTGAGGCTACAAGCGCTTAGGTAATTTTGTGGGTTCTTTCACATCTATCCTTCGGGAGGTTGCATGACTGCCAGCTTCTGGTGCCTATTTAACGGAGTGCTATTCATAGTCAAGCTTGATTATGTGTGACTTATTACCTCTGCAAGCTCCCACTGTTGCTCTGGATGTTTGACTCGGTGTCTAATGCAGCCTCTCAACGGATCTGTTCTAGGGGGCTTGTTCGAGGTCTTCGCCTGTGGACAGGGGTCCCTGTATGCTGAGCTCAGTGAGAACTACCTCTTTCATTAGACTGGAGACTATATGAACGCTGGTTTAGTTACACGAAAACGTTCAGAAGGATTTCCGGATCTCTTACATCCAGATTGGTTTTCACCCCCTTGAGGATAGACGATCCTATGGTAGGAGAAGTGAGGAATCTTGTGGAAGAGCTTTATTATTCTCTGTCTCTCTAGAGGTTCTGGCTGTTGGACTTCCCCATTCTCCTTTGACTAACAAGCGACCTGGATTTGGTCGGAATTGGGAAAGTGGAGAGATCTGAAGCATGATTCAGAGAGAGATTTCCTTCAGCATATTCTAAGTACAAGGATCAGATGCAATATTACAGATGGTTCGAATCTGAAATGGTGTGGCTTTGCAGCAGTGAGCAGAGGAGGACTGCATTTGGCAGGTCTTTCTCTAGCAGCCCCTCGATCATATTCACTGATGGTTACATGCCAATCACTTGCAGCAGTTAGATGACTATATATCTCCGAACCATTCTTTTGTGATATTTGTTACTCTCGATATTGCCTTTCAAAGCATCAGGCGCGTAACTCGCACCTCCATAGGGAGGGAGTTTCAAGATTGTGCTTGCTTGATGTCAAACGGACACAAAAAGTTAACTCTGTGTTGGGCTACCAGCAATGTTTGTATCAGGGTGGGTATGAGGCTGATCAAGCCAAGGCAGCTGCCGGTATCGCGCCTTTGATGGAATCGTATTTTCGCTCTGCACGACACAGCTGAGAACATAGAGGCGGCCTAGCATGGCAGGAGTTGTGTCTGTCAGTGAGTATCGATTGTTAAATGGACCATTGGGGCATAACCTCCAGAACAACTGCTAGCGATTGGATATGACCTTGGCAGTTGGTGACTCAGCAAGTGCCCTCCCAACAGCGAAAGTGGCAATTTTGCATTAACGAGCTAAGAATCTTTGCACAACACAAAGAGGCGGGAAGACGTCAGTGGGCCGATGAGTTGCTACAAAGTCAGCACTATTGTGTGAGAGGTAGTACACGAGGGAGGCCATTACGATCAGCCGAAAACAATGAGGTGGGCGAAGATTATGCAACGGTTCTCGAAGGGACCAAAGACATCTGTACTTGTTCCTCCCCCGCGTATACACTGAACAAATGTTTTGGAGGGAGGGATTGTTTCATAGAAGTGTCATTAAGTGTCCTTAGGGAGATAAATTTTCAATAAAATTTAAGTATGCATAATGTTTATGCAATATTTATATACTTAGAGCATAGATCATGCTTGGATTTTAATTTGTTTTATTGTGATTTGTAAGATATTTTATTGATAGATTTTGAAGTTTTAAACATTTAATATTTTATTTAACAAGGGCATTCGCCGCTAATGACATTAGCTATTGATTGGCAGATAATTTTAAAATACATCAGTCATCACACTACTTTGGCAATCTGTCTACATCACCCTTCTTGGGAATCCGTCCATTCTCCATACCTTCGGCAGAAGGAGCTCAGCTGCATCCATCACCTTGTAGCGAAATAAACACAAAAGCCAAGTCCTATTTCAGTATCTGCCTTAAGTCAATCTTCGTGTCGCTCACAGTAAAACAGCAGTGGTCTGTGGTAACAGAAATAGACTTTAGTATAAGCCATATTGCTCGGCCACGACTCGTCCACTCCTTGCACTCGAGGGCACCTTTAGATTGGCCTCAAGGGTGGACCTAACTTGGCTGGTTGTCCCGTTCGTGTCTGCTTGTTCCCCGTCGTCCTCTTCTTCCTGGTCCTCTGTGTAATCTGTACGTTTCGACTTCCACACGTCCTCGAAAGTCTCGCCACGGGTCCTCTTGACTTCTGGATTCATCTAGACTTCCTCATGTCCTCGTCCAGGGCTTACCGGCGGCGTCCTCGTGAGAGAGCCCACAGATCTGTCTTGGTCCTTGTCGGCGGTTCTTTTATGTCTCGTATCTTCATATGGATATACGGGCGTCTGGCTCGGGGCGGCATCTCAGGTTGGATGTACCTGCGCTGACGAGCCGCCTGAGTGACTGGATATACGGGCGTCCACAGGTATCACCCATCCACAGCATCTGGGGCGACTGGTACCTGCAATGGCGAGTTCCTGGTCCTTCGTGGATCTATGGGGCGTCTCGGCAGGCGGCCGCCCGTCCCATTCATGGGGGGCTTAACAACTACTATGACGAACATCCTGGTCCTCAGGTTATGGCGATCTTCGGTGACGTCTATCCACAGCATCTTAAGGTGACGCGTCTGAAGCAGGGTCCTCGTTTGGTGCCGTGTCGTTATCTCGGTCCGAATTGCTATATATAGTCGGGGAACCAGATCATAAACATACGGGTTCAGATAGCAAGAGAAAAAGAAGCAACAGAAGAAGAGGGGTGTTAAGTACACTAGCGGTATCTATATAAATTTGCGGTTTTAATGTTCGTTTTTTTATTTATTTCTTTTTTTTTCATTTGTGTTTTATTTCACAAAGACAAAGAAGAAAATAGGAGAGCGAGACGTCCAGTAAGCGATCCACATGGATGTGACTTTTAGCCACACCGTACTCTGATAGATATGAGAGTAGATAAGGGAAAAAACACCGGCAATCTGCAAGGAATGTACGTGAAACCAATTGTCGTTACACAGAGAGAAATAAATGTAAAGTCATGTGGAGTCACTCCTACGCCTGACAAAATTGCGGGCAAAAGAGAATATGTCATAGAATCTTATGCTGTACTGGTTTAGTGCCTTTTGTTCTGCGTGGAGAGTGAGTAAGTGAATAATTGTGTGTGGTGTGTGTGAGCTACAGCAAGCGTGGAATGAGAGTGAAAGTGAGAGGACATCACACAGAGAATTGAATCACAAACACGAATATTAACATTCAAATATTACAAAATTGAGGTAAATTAACAATGCTAGCTATGCAAAATTAATTTCAATTACCAACACTGAATTCAAAATTTAGATATGCGACAGAATGTATGCATTAATGAATGGTGACGTGAAAAATATTCGCAAGCATTTAGCAAGCAAATCTTCTCGGGGCAGCAAATCTCAACTGCCAAGGTACATTTCTAGATAATGCATGTTAGACTTCATCGACGGGGGGATCCTATAACCCAAAACAAAGGAGCCAGGAAAATCTATAAATAACCGGCTCTCTTCTGCGTATCTGTGCTGGGCGCTCGGATAATTTCCTACTGATATCTACGATTCGCACGATTGCTGGGAATTACCCCAAACATGCAATGACTCAAGAGAGTGAAGAAGGTGTGATTAATAAGCTAATAATGATTCTAGCTTAAACCCTAGTCCTACATTGATTAACGGATGTATACTGCGGTGTGTGTGGGTGTGTGTTTGTGTGTGGGTTGTGTGTGTGGTGTGTTGTGTGGTGTGTGTGTGTGTGTGTGTGTTGTGTGTGTGTTGTGTATGTGTGTGTGTGTGTGTGTAGGTGTTTGTATGTGTATGTGTGCATACCATATACATACACAATATATACACACACCATGCTCACACCCACACACACATACATGTATATAATATATAGCTATATAATATATATATATATATATTATATATATATATATATAATTTATTATAATATATATATATATTATATATATATATATATATATATATATATATATATATATGATATTATACACACACACCACACACACACACACACACACACACAAACACACACCACACCACACACACACACACACACACACACACATATATATATTATATATATATATATATATATTATATATATACCTATATTATATATATTTATATATATATGTTTGTGGGCGTGTGTGTGTGGGTGTGATAATTGAAGTGAGTTGTGATACTAATGCGAGTTGAGTGCCATATGTGATGCAGTTAGATACGGGATATGATTACAATAACATCGTACTACCTTTGGCTATCTGTCTACATCACCCTTCTTGGATCCTCCATTCTCCATACCTCGGCAGAAGGAGCTCAGCTTGCATCCACTCACCTTGTAGCGAATAAAGCCAAAAGCCAAGGCCATTTTCATTATCTGCCTTAAGTCCATCTCTCGTGTCGCTCACAGTAAACAGCCATGTGGTCTGTTGGTAACAGAAATAGACTTTATGTATAAGCCATATTGCTCGGCCACCTCCCTCGCTCCTTGCCCTCGAGGCACCTTAGTTTTTGCCTAAAGGGGTGACCTAACTTGGCTGGTTTGTCCCGTTCTTGTCTGCTTGTCCCCGTCGTCCTCTTCTTCCTGGTCCTCTGTGTAATCTGTCCGTTCTCGACGTCCACACGTCCTCGAAAGTCTCGCACGGGTCCTCCTTGACTTCGGATTCATCTAGACTTCCTCTAGTCTCGTCCAGGGCTAACTCGGGCGTCCCTCGTCCACACGTCCTCACAGATCTCGTCTTGGTCCTTTTCGGCGTCTTTTATGTCCTCGAAATCTTCATCTGGATCTACGGGCGTCTGGCTGGGGCGGCCATCTCAGGTTGGCTGATACCTGCGCTGACGAGCTCCTGGAGTTGACGGGATCTACGGCGTCCACCAGGTATCACCCATCCACAGCATCCTGGGGCGACTGGTACCTGCCTGGCGAGTTCCTGTCCTTCGCGGATCTATGGGCGTCTCGGCAGGCGGCGCCCGTCCACTCATGGGGCGGCTTAACACCTACTCTGACGAACATCCTGGTCCTCAGGTTTATGGCATCTTCCGGGGACGTCCTTCCCACAGCATCTTAAGGTGACCGTTCTGAAGCAGGTCCTCGTTTTGGGGCCGTGTCGGTTATCGTCGGTCCGACTGCTATATTAGTCGGGAACCAGATCATACACATAAGGGTCAATAGCAAGAGAAAAAGAAAGGGGTAACAGAGAAGACGGGGTGTTAAGTACCACTAGCCGGTTATTTTTATAAATTTGCGGGTTTTTTTTATGTTTGTTTTTTATTTATTTTCGTTTTTTTTCATTTTGTGTTTTAAATTTTACAAAGAAAGAAGAAATAGGAGAGAGAGACGTCAGTAGCGATCCACATGGATGTGACTTTTGCCACCAACCGTCTCTGATAGATATGAGAGTAGATAAGGAAACAACAACGGCAATCTGCAAGGATTTACTTAAACCAATTGTCGTTACACAGAGAAGAATAAATGTAAGTCATGTTGGAGTCCCCTCATCACGACTGACAAAATTGCGGGCAAAAGAGATATGTCATAGATCTTTATGCTGGTACTGGTTTAAAAAGTGCCTTTTGTTCTGCGTGGATGAGTGATAAGTAATAATTGTGTTTTGTGGTGTGAGCTACAGCAAGCGTGAATGAGAGTGAAAGTGAGAGACCTCACACAGAGAATGAATCACAAACACGAATATTAACATTCACTATTACAAAATTGAGGTAAATTAACAATGCTAGCTATGCAAAATTATTTCAATTACCACACTGAATTCAACATTTAATGATATGCGACAGAATGTATGCATTAATGAATGGTGACGTGAAAAAAATATTCGCAAGCTATTTAGCAAGCAAATCTTCTCGGGGTCAGCAATCTGAACTGCCAAGGTACATGTCTAGCTATGCATGTTAGACTTCATCGACGGGGGGATCCTATACCCAAAACAAAGGAGCCAGGAAAATCTATAAATAACCTGCTCTCTTCTGCGTATCTGTGATGGGCGCTCGTGATATTCCCTACTGATATCTACGATTCGCACGATTGCTTGGGAATTACCCAAAACATGCAAGTGACTTCAAGAGAGTGAGAAGGGTGTGATTAATAAGCTAATAATGATTCTAGCTTAAACCCTAGTCCTACATTGATTAACGGATGTAACTGCGGTGTGTGTGTGTGTGTGTGTTTGTGTGTGTGTGTGTGTGTGTGTGTGTGTGTGTGTGTGTGTGTGTGTGTGTGTGTGTGTGTGTGTGTGTGTGTATGTGTGTGTGTGTGTGTGTGTGTGTTTGTATGTGTATGTGTACATACATATACATACACATATATACACACACATGCTCACACACACACACATACATGTTATAATATATATATATATATATATATATATATATATATATATATATATATATATATATATATATATATATATGTATATACACACACACACACACACACACACACATATCTATATATATATATATATATATTATATATATTTATATATATATATATATATATATTTATATATATATGTTTGTGTGCGTGTGTGTGTGGGTTGTGATAATGAAGTGAGTTGTGATACTAACGTGAGTGCCATATTGTGATGCCGTTAGATACGGTATATGATGACAAACATCGTACTATATTGTGATAATTATATATTATATTACATATACTGTTTTTGTGTATAGTCCCAGTAATAGTAG
>NW_023657342.1:0-28298 GCF_015228065.2 Penaeus monodon | reverse complement strand
TATATAACATGATTATATTTATATAATTATCTTAATATTATTCAATATATGATTATAATAAATAAATAATATAATTATAAATAACTAATATAGATATATAAATAATATAAAAATAATAAATATAATAATAATTATTAATAAATTTAAAATTATAATTTAATATATTATATAATAAAATTGAATTATTATCATATACAATATCAATCACTCAATAACCATTTGTAGTATACTCAAAGGTAATTTCCATATCCATTTCCGATTGGAAGTATTCTAACCTTATTTATATACCCAAGCTTTATTTCCAGTTTCGTTTTTCATTTAATGTTTTCTATCTTTATATATATAAATTCCTTTATTCATTTATTCTCATTATTCATTTTATCTTTATTCATTATGTATATATTTCAATATCTATACAATATTATATATATTCAATTTACATTATATTAATAATTATTTATATTTATTTAATATACTATACAATATTCTTAAATATATTTTAATATAACTCATAAAATAATAATAATTATAATACATATTACTAAATAATTTATTACATATTTTATTTACTATACTATATATATTTATATAAGTATAATACATTTTAATAACAATATTAAACATATATTATATATATATATATTAATATTAATAATATATACATATAATATATTTTGCAATAATAATAATTATATTTATAATTATCAAATTATAAATATATTTATATTAATATATTTATATAATAAATTGAATTATAATATAATTTATACTAAATTTATCAAATCTCTAATAATTTAATCAATCGTATTTTTGATTAATAATTCTTAATTATTTCTTAATTTACCTTTTCGAATCTCAGGAATGTATAAAACTTTATTTTGAGATACCTACAATAAGCTATATTATCTATAATTTTCCTTATTATCACTTATATGAATTTTTTCTTATACCTTTTTTTATCATTATATGACACATTTCATTTTATCATCATTATTAATTGATTCATTATTATTATTTTTCATCATTATCATCTTAATAATCATTATACATCATCATTATATCATTATTCAAATTATATAATTCATAATTACGATTTTTAATTTTTGCATTATTGATTATATTATATTTTTTGCAATAATTCTATACATACATATTTGCAATATATAACATTAATACAATAATAATTTATAATAATTTATATCATTATCTTAATTAATCTTATTAACTGTATTATTATGTTATATAATTATTTATTATATATATAATTAATAATATAATAATAATAATAATAATAAATAATTAAACATAGCATTAATAATTATATTATATAATTATAATATATATGTAATATAATATAATATATTATTTGCAATATACTTTAATAATATTAATTAAAAATCATTATAATATAATACTTTATAATATATACTATAATTATTATCAATATATAATAATAATAATATATAATATAAATTAAAATCATTTTGGAATTTTCATATTATATTTATAATTTTTGCAATTAAAATTCTGAATTTATATTAATTATATAATAATTTGCAATCCCAATAATCTATAATATCAATTTATATATTAATCTTAATATTATATTACTAAATTTCATTATTATATTTTGGAATAATTAATTAATATTTTTATTTATATTGAATTCTTATTATATCATTTTATGATTATATATACATCTTAATATCATATTACAATATTATATATAATCTATTATCATATTATTACTTTATCATATTATTCATTATTACTTATTATTAATTATATGATTATTATTATATATTTAATTTAATATATAATAATAATAATAATATAATAATTAATAATATAATAAATTAAAATAATAAAATAATAAATACTAATTTAAAATAATATAATAATAATATTTAATTTTAAAATTTTTTTTTTTTAAAATTTTTCTAAATTTTCCCTTTAAAAATTTTTTTTTTAAAAGATTTTCCGCTTTTCCAAAATTTTTTTTTTTGGGAAAAAATTTTTTTTTCTTTTAATTTTTTATTTAAAAGTATACAAAATTCCCTTTTTTCATTTTTGGGAAATTTTTTTTTATACTTTTTTTTATTTATAAATTATCCCTTTTTGAAATTATTTTCATTATTTAAAATGATTTTTATAAATTTTTAATTTTAACAATATTATCCACAAAATATATTTAAACTATCTTATATTTTTATTTTTTATTAATATTGTTTTTGTATTTATTATTGAATTTTATAAATTTTATTTTTAATTTTTAAAATAATATATAAAATAAAAAAATAATTTAAAAAACAAAAAACAAAAATTTTAAATTTTATTTTTAAATTTTTTTTTTATATCATTATCTAAATTGAAATCTTTATTACGAAAATTTAATTATTTATATAATTTTTTTTGAAATTTTAATAAAATAATATAAAATTAATAACCAAAGATTTTCAAACCATTTTCCCCTACTTCTTTATAAACTTATTCTTTTTTATTATATTTTAAATTAAGAATTAAAAAATTTTTTTGGCAAACTATATTAATTTTGGGTTTATTATTTTTTTTAAAAAATAAAAAAAAATTTTAAAATTAAAAAAAAAAATAATAAATTTAATATATTAATTTTCAAAATTCTTTTATTTAAATTTACTTTTTTTATAATTTACTTTGAATTTTTTACTTTTTTTCCCAAAAAAAATTGGGAAATAAAAAAATCGAAAAAAAATATTTAAATTAAAAAATTTTAAATTTCTTTTTATTTTTTAATTTTTTTTTTATTTTTTAATTTAAAATTTTTTTTTTGGGTTAATTACTAAAAAATTTAAAATGAAAATAATAAATTAAAATTTAATAAAATTTATTAAAATTATATATTTATATTTATTTTTATTATTAATTTTATAAAATTTTTTCAATTTTTAAATTTTATAATTTTATTGTTATGATAAAAAATTTTAAAATATAAATCCCCCAAAAATTTTTAAAAATAAATAATAATATTATAATATTAATTTAATATTAATATTATTCTAAAGTTAATAATTTATTTAAATATTCTTATTACCTAATTTATATTAATATAATAAAATTATTTAATTAATCATTATGATATAAATAATATAATAATTGTATCAAATTAATATCATAATAATTAATATATATAATATAATAATATTATAATACTAATAATTAAAATTTTATTTTTAAATAATTATTTTTATTTTAATATTGAATTTTCATATTCATTTTTATTATTGTAATATATTTAATATTAGTATACTATAATAATCATAATTTATAACTCATTATATATCTCATAATAATATTATAATAATTCATTTCAGTATATTATTATATATTATAATAATACTTTTATATCATTATCATCAATATAATATATCATATATAACAAATTACATTTATCATTATTATATTATTATTAATTTATTACCATTAATTAATTTTGAAATTATTATATTATAATATATAATAATATAATTATAATAATAATTAAAAAATTAATAATAATGATATATAATATAATAATATATTAATTAATAATAATATAATAAAATTAAAATAAAATATATTATATATATATAAATTTTTATTAATTATTATTTATTATCTTTTCCTAATTCATATAAATAATGAACAATACTATTATTTACTAAGATATTCCGAATTACAATTTCGAATTTATTTTGATTATTTCTAAATTATTTTATTCTTTATATTTCATATTGTTATTATATATGTTATTTTTTTTATATATCATCATATATATAATATATAATTTATCATAATAAATATTATATATTATCATTATTATTGATTATTTATATTACTATGATCATATTTTATATATTATAAATTTAAATAAGATATAAAAATAAATATATTATTAATAATACTATTATATAATTATTATTTAATTATTATTTTATTGAATTATATAATACATATATAATTATAATTTTTATATATAATTAAATAAATAAATATAATTAAATAATAAAATAATAATATATATAAAATTTATTATATTCTAATATTATTTAATAATTTTATTTATACATTTTATAATTTTTCATCTAAATAATATATTGAATTTTAAATATAAGATAATATAATTTTTTACATATAAAATTATATATATAATTAAAAATATTATTAATATTATCATATTATTAATATTCTCTTTATTATCTTTAATTATTAATTCATTATTAATATTTTCATTCTATATATATTATTATCATATTATAATTTATCATATATTATATTATTAATAATATTTGAAATTATCAATAATAATTTATATATATCATTAAAAAAAAATTTCAATTAATTTATCGTTTGAATATATTATTATTTTTTATTATATATTAATAATTATAATAATATAATAATACAATTATAATATATAATATATAATATTATATATATAATATTTTAATATTAATAATAATAATATATTATAAATTAAATATTAAATTAATAATATAATAATTTTTTTAAATATATTTTATTACTTCAATTATAATCCTAATATTTAATTATAATGAATAATAATAATCTTTTTATATAAATTTTCAATCCTTATTATATGAATATTATATATACTTAATATAATATTTATATCTCAAATTATGATTATTATTAACTTATTATAAATTATTTACATTATTATTTTAATTTATATATATTTTTATTACTTATAATTATAAATATATAAAATATATATTAATATAATAATATATATAATAAATATAATATTATTAAACTTAATAAAATATTTTAATAATATATAATATAATATTATAATATATATTTAAATATCATTTATAACCAAAATAATAATTATAATATATTACATTATATTTTATTATTATACATTATTTATATTTTTATATTTTTACATATTATTAATTATATCATTATTACCAGTATAATAATAATAAATCAATAAAATAATATATAAAATAAAAAAAATTAATTATTAAAATATTATTTATTTTTCATTTTAAATTTTTTATTACTTTTATATTTTATATTAAAATTTTATTATATAACAACTAATTAAACTATATAAATATTAAATTATTTATAATATCTTATCTCATATATCATCATTTATATTTTCTTTTTAATTTAATATTATTATTATATCCATTATCTGAATTATGTCATTATTATATTAAATATATCTTATTATATCATTATAATTTATTATTTATTATTAACATAGTAAATAATCTATATAATATATATACATTAATTATTATTAATTATATTTATAATAATTATATCATTATCTATATATAATTAATATAATATATTAATTATTAATTTAATTAATTTTATTAATACTACATAATAATATATATACATAATAAATATCAATATAATAAAATAATAATAATAATAATTATAATAATAATAATAATTATATAATAATATATAAATATACAATTTATTTATAATAATTAAATTATCAAATTTCAATTTCACTTTTATCATATTAATTGTTATGATTAATACAATTTGGTAATTATTATCATTATTACCCTAATATTCCAATCACAAAATCAAAAATTTTCCCTTTTATTCTTCAAATGTATATTTCGCTAGAATTTTTCCTTTTTCGACTTTTTGGATTTTTTATACCATTTTTAATTATATCTAACAATTCTTATTATCATCATCATTAGCTATGATTATCATTTTTATTTATCCATTTTCATCATTAATCAATCATTATATCATATTTTATAATCATTATTAATTATTATCATTTATTACATTTTATCATAAAAATTAATTATTGAATTATAATAATCAAATATATTTGAATAATACAATAATAAATAATATATATAATAAACAATAATAATAAAATTAATAATTTTATAATAATTATTTTAATATAATTATACTTATATATTTATTATAACTTATTATATACTGTTATAATAATTATTTTCAATTATCTACTAATAAAAAATAATATAATAATAATAAAAACAATAATAATTAATAATATTATACTATAATTATTTTATTATATTATAATTATTATTATTATATTATTCAAATAATACATTTTTTAAATGATAAATATTATTTAATAATATAATAAACTAATAATAATAATAATAATAATAATAAAATAATAATAATATAATAATAATAATTATATATTAAAATAATATTTATAAATTATATAATATCAATTTAATTTTTTAATCTTTCATATTTATTATTACCTTTATCCATTAATTATAATAACAATTTTAATTTATCATATTTTTCCTAATATTCCGAATCATCAAAAATTCGAAAAAACGTTTTATTAATTAAAGTATATTCCCTAATTTGCCCTTTTTCACTTTTGGGAATTTTTTTTTACCTTTTTATTATATAAAATTCTTATTATCATCATCATTATCATGATTATCATCATTATTAGTTATCATCATTATATATATTATCATATATATTATAATCATATTCATCATATTATAATTATTAATTATCATAATTCAATTGTTATCATTATTATTGCAATTATTGAGTTTATTAATATATTTTTAATAATATAATAATCCAAAATAATAATATAATAAAAATAATAATAAAAATAATAATACATTTTAATAATATTATAAAATACATTATCTTAATTATATATTATTTTTAATTATTCTTTAATTAATTATTTTGAATTATACTCCCAAAGTCAAATAAAAATATTATATAATAATAATAATAATACAAAATATTATAACACTAGCATATTATTATTTTTTTATTATTATATTTATTTACATTAAAATTTTTTTATATACTAATAATTAAGATAATAATATTATCTATACATAATAATAATATAATAATAATTAATAATAATAATAATAATTATCATAAAATTTATATTACTTAATAATATTTATAATAAAAATTTTTAATAATATTCAAATGTATCAAATCTTTATTTTTTATATCATATTTTTTATGATTAATACAATTCTATATTATCATTATTACCTAATAATTAAATCATAAGAAATCAAAAACGTTTTGGTATTAAAGTATATTCTTAATTTTATATATTTTCATTTTACATTTAATTTTTCTTATAACTTTTTAAATATATATGCATAATTCCTGTTATTATATTAATTATATGATTATATATATTAATTTATATTATATATATACATAATTATAATCATATTATAATCATTATATAATATTAATCATTATTCAAATTTTATATTTATTATTTAATTTTTGGATTAAAATATATATATTTTGAATAATACTAATAACCGAAATAATAATAATAATAATAATAATGAAAAAAATAATAACGATTATAATAATTATTTATTCATTTTTAATAATGTTGTTTTATACTTTTAATTATTTTTATAATAATTTTTTCAATTATAAAGCATTATATAATAATTATACATAATAATTTTAATATAAAATTAAACCTAATATTGATTATTCATTATTATTATTATTATTATTATTTATTGTTATAATTTTTTTTTTTGAATAATTATAAAATTTAAATTCATACTATAATAAATAATAATATAATATAATAATAATAATATAATTAATAATATATAATAATTATAATAATTAATAATATTTTAATAATATTAATTATTAATTATAATTCCTTATTCTCTTATCATCATAATTGTATGATTAATAATTTGTAATTATTATCAAATTATTACCCTAATATTCAAATATCAAGAAATAAAAATATTTTGAATATACTTAAAAGTATATTTCTAATTTTAATTTTTGACTTGAATTTTTATAATACTTTTTTAAATATTAATATATAACAAATTCCTTTTTTCATCTTATATATCATTTATCATATTATTATATGATTTTTCATTATTCAATATACATAATCATCAATAATAAATCATCATTATTATATAAAAAAATATATTAATTATCATTATTTTGCAATTATTGGATTTATATATATTTTTAATATATAATACCAAAATATATAGTAATAACAATTATAACATATATTAACGATTATTAATATATTTTATATCATTATCTTAATTAGTATCGTTATTACTTAATATTACTTTCATATTTTTTTGCAATTTATATCCATTATATAATATATAATACAATAACAATAACTAAAATAATTATAACATACATTATTATTATTATATATTTATTATTATTATTGTTATTATTACTTATAGTATTTTTTGCAATATTACTTAATAAAAATTTTGCAATTTACTATAATAATAATAATATATAATAATAAATAATAATATTAATAAATATAATAATATAATAATAATATAACTAATATTAATAATATATTATAATAATATTCAATTGTTACAAAATTCTTTATTCACTTTAATAATAATTATTGTTATAATTATACAATTGGTAATTATTATCATTATAACCTAAAAATTTCAAATATCACAATAAATCAAAAACGTCATTTTTAGATTACTCTCAAAGTTATTTTCTGATTTCCACTTTTACTTTTGGAATTTTTTAAACTTTTTTAATTATAATGGACACATTTTATATCAAAATAATTTCATAATTATCATCATTATTTTCGTGTTTCATATTTCTTATATCATTATCATCATATTTATATTCATCATTATCAATTATTATCATTATTACTTATAATTGTTATTTATAATTCAATTATTGGAGTTATCATATATCATTTTTGCAATAATTATACCAAAACAATATTATCATAAATTATAATATATAATTTTATAAAAATATATACCACTTATTAATTAGTATAGTATAATTAATTATTTAAAATAATTATTTTTCAATTATACTACAGTAAATAATAATTATGATAATTATTAAATATAATATACATAATAATTTTAAATAACACTAGCAATATTATTATATATTATACTTATTTTTAAATTATTGTTATTATAAGTTATAATAATTTTTATCAATTAATATTAATAATATATTAATAATATAAATAATAATGATAATAATAATAATAATAATAATAATAATAATAAATAAAATATATAATATAATATTCAAATTTATCAAAATTCTTTTATTTACTTTTATCTCATTTTTTTATGATTAATACATTCTGGATTATTATATTATACAATAATTGCCGAAATCACAAAGAAATCTAAAAAGTCATTTTATATCTCTCAAAGCTATATTTCGCTAATTTTGCCGCTTTTTGACTTTTGGGATTTTTTCTTTTACCTTTTTATATTATTTTGAAAATTCCTGTTTATTAATCATCAAATATCATGATTATATCATTTATTATCTTATCATCATCATTATCTCATTATTATCCATTATCAATTATTCATTATTTGCAATTATTACATATTATGAATTTTCAGTATTATCAATTATTGGAGTTATAATAATTTTCAATAATACTAATAACAACAATAATAATATAATAACATATAATAATTATAATAATTTTATATAATTTTATATATTATATTAATTAGATTTTTATTACTGTATTATTATATAATAATAATTTACAATTTATACTACCAATAAATATATAATTAAATATAATATTTTTAATAAAATTATTATTAAATAGCATTATTATTATAAAATTTAAATACTTATTATTATTATTTTATTTAATTAAATAGATTTTTATGAAATAATATAATAATTAAATAATATAATAAATAAATATAATATAATAATAAAAATAATTATAATATTATATAATAATTAAATAATAATAATATATAATAATAAATAATTAATAATATTCAAAATTATCAAATTCTTTTATTCTTTTTATCAATCATTAATTTTAATTTTAAATTTCTGTTATTATTATCATTATTATCCTAATAATTGAATATCAAGAATCAAAAATCATTTTGGATAAAACTCTCAAAATCATATTCTAGATTTTCCCTTTTTCGACTTTTGGGATATTTTTCTTTACCTTTTTAATTATTTGGCAACAATTCTGTTATTTCATCATTATCAATATTACATCATATATTATATCATCATTATCATCATTATCATCATCATATCATCATTATCATCATTATTCATTAATATTATCAATTATTAATTTACATTATTAATTTTATTATTTATTAATTATTATTATTTTTGCAATAATATAATAACCACAACAAAAATTTAATATTAATAACAAATAATAACAAAATAACGATTTTTATAAAATTAATTTATATCATTATTTAATTAGTATCGTATTATGAATTAATTACAGTTATAATAATTATTTTTGGGAATAATCAATAATTAGATATAGTAATAATAATATAAAATATAATAATAATATATTAATAATATAATAAAATAATATATATCATAATAATATATAATAATAATATAATAATATAATTATTATATATTAATTTATCAAAATCTCTTTATTCTCACTTTTAATCATATTTATATTAATACAATTTGGTAATTATTATCATTATTCCTAATTATTGCCAATATAAATAATGAAAAAACATTTAGTTACTCTCAAAGGCTATATTTCGTAGATTTTGCGTTTTTCATTTTGAATTTTTTTTACCTTTAATATTATATATGGAACAATTCCTGTTATTATATCATCATTATATGATTATCATCATTATTATATCAATATTATCATCAATTAAATCATAAATCATTATATTATTAATTATAAAATTTATAATCATTATTGATTTTTATATATTATTGCAATTATTAAGTTATAATTATATTTTTAATATAATAACACAAAATATATTAATACAATAATATAACAATAATACATTTATAATAATTATTATATATTATCTAATTAGTATTTAAATTATTAATTATTATATATAATAATTTTTTGCAATTAATACCATTCAAATAATAATAATTAATAATAACAATAATAATATAATCAATATTATAACCACTACAATTATTATTAATTATTTATTTATTATTTTTTATTATTAAAATATATTATTTTAATATATAATTAATAATTGTAATATATATATATATAAATAATCAATAATTATATATATAATAATAATAAATTTTAATATAATAATTATAATAATAAATATAATTAATAATATTATAAAATTCAAATGTTATCAAAATTACTCTTTATTCTCACTTTTATCATCATTATTGTTTATTATATATTCTGGTAATTATTATCATTATTCAATAATCCAATCAAAAAAAAAAAAGATTTTGAAGTAACTCTCAAATATAATTTTATAGTTTTCCCGATTTTTTATTTGGAATTTTTTCTTATAACTTTTTTATAATTTATATGGCAAATCTTATTATCATATATTAATTATTATTATTATTTATAATCTATTATAATATTATCATTATCATCATATATATATTATATAATTAAATTATTAATCATTATAAATTATTAATCATTATTATTGCAATTATTATTTATATATATTTTTCAATAACAATAACCACAAAATAATAGTAATACAATAATATAAAATAATAACGATTTATAAAAATTAATTTAATTTAATTAATCGTTATTACTGTAATATTACTGTTATTAAATTATTTTGCAATTTACTACCTAATAATAATAATATAATAATAACAATTATAATATATATAATATATCCCACTAGATTATATTATTATTATACTTATTATTTTAAATTTTTTTTATTACATTATAATTTTTTTGGCATAATCTAATAATTAATATAGTAATTTTAATAATTAATAATTAATAATTATAATGATAATAAATATCATAATAATAATAATCATAATAATTAATAATAATATATAATATTATATATAATATAATTTTAAATTAAATTTATAAAATTTCTTTATTCTACTTTTAATATTTTTAATAATACAATTCTTATTAATTATATATTAACCAAATAATTCAATCACCAAGAAATGAAAACGTAATTTGAGTATACTTAAAAGTAAAATATTAGATTTTCCTTTTTCGATTTTGAATTTTTTTTTATTCCCTTATTATTAATATATATTTTCATAATAATTTCTTTATATCTATATTTATATTTATCATATTATATTATATCATATTATTATCATATATCATATTACCCATTATTCAATTAATAATCATTATTAATTTAATATTATTGCAATTATTGAGTTATATATATATTTTAATAATATAATAACATATAATAATAATATAATAATATATAATATAATATTTATAATAATTATTTATATCATTATTTAATTAGTATCTTATTACTGTAATTTTATTTTATAAATTATTACTTTGGCAATGTATATCCTCAAATCTAATATTGATAATAATACATATAATTTAATAACAATATTTAACCCATAGCATTTTATATTATACTTATATTATTTTATTATGATTATTTAACTATTATATATTTTTTTAATATCTATATTAAGATATAGTAATATATATTATTAATAATAATAATAATAATTAAAATATAATAGTTATAATAATAATAATAATAATGATAATAAACTAATTATAATAATATAAATATTATCAAAATTTTTTATTCTCACTTTATTATTATTATTTTTTATAAATTCTGGTAATTATTATATTAATATAAAATTAAAATACAAAATATCAAAAAAATATTGTATATCTCAAAATGCTATATTTGCTAATTTTTGTCTTTTTGGAATATTTAATTTTTCTTATACCTTTTAATATTATATATAAAAATAATTTATATATCATCATATATATTAATAATTAATATGTTATATCAATTATCATATATATATCATATTATCATTTATATCATATTCATTTATTATCATTATCAATTGTTATCATTATTATTGAAATATTGGAGTTATTAAATTTTCAATAAACTAATAACACAAACAAAATAATATATAACAAAATATCATAATACGATTTATATTTATTATATATTATTTTATTATAGTTTTCTGTATTATTACTTTAAATAATTATTTTTAATTATCTACAATAATATAATGATATTTATAATAATAATATTAACAATATTATACAACAATTATTATTATTATATTATATTATATTATTGTTATTATTACATTATAATAGATTTTTGCAATAATACTATAATAAATAATTTACTAATAATATAATAAATATATAATAATATAATAATATAATATAATAATATATTTAATAATAAAATAATATAATAATAATAATAATATATAATAATAATATTATAATAATAATTAATTTAAATCAAATTCTCTTTTTTCCCATTTTATCATATTTATTTATATTAATAAATTTGGTAATTATTATATTATACCCTATAATTCCAATCACCAAAAATCGAAAAAAGTCATTTTGGAGTATACTCAAAGCATATTTTTAAGATTTTGCGCTTTTTCAACTTTTGGAATTTTTTCTTATAACTTTTTTATATTAAATAATATTAATTATTATATCATATATTTCATATTATTACTTATCTTATCATTTATCATCATTATCATCATTATCTCATTATCATCATTATTCCATTATTATCATCATTATTGCAATTGTTATCATTATTTTGCAATTATGGTTTATATATATTTTTGCAATAATACTAATACCACAACAATAAATTATAACAATAATAATACAATAAAAATTTTAATAATTATTTATATCATTATTTAATTGTATCATATTACTGTAATTATTACTGTTATAATAATTTTTTTGCAATTACTCATAAATAATAAATATAATAAATAACAATAATAATTTAATAAATATTATACAATTATTATATTATATATTATTATTATTATTATTGTTATTATTACATATATAAAATATTTTTTCATAATATAATAATTATTAGATAAATAATAATAATAATAATAATAATAATAATAAAATAATAATAATAATAATAATATAATAATAATAATTAATAATAATATAATAATAATATATATAATATCAAAATTTATATAAAATTCTTTATTACTTTTATCATATATTTTATTAAACAATATTGTAATTATTACATTATATAATAATTCAATATCTCAAAAATGAAAAAATCATTTTGAGTATATCTTAAAGGCTATATTTCCTAATTTTCCACTTTTTCAAATTTTGGGAATTTTTTCATTTATTTTTAATTATATTTTATTGACAAATTCCTTTATTATCTCATATTAATATGTAAATTTATTATCGTTATATCATCATTAATCATTATCAATTATCTTATCTATTTATCATTTTGCATTTTATCATCATTATTGCAATTGTTATATTATTATTGCAATTATTGAGTATAATATATTTTTGCAATAATACTAATAACCAATAACAATAATATATAATAATATAATAATAAAAACAATAATAACGATTTTAATATTATTTAATTATTATCTTAATTAGTATCGTTATTACTTAATTATTACTTATAATAATTATTTTTGCAATTAATACCAGTACAAATAATAATAAATAAATAATAAAATAAAATAATAACAATATAACATAATTATTATTATTATACTTTATTATTATTATTGTTTATATTACAGATTTAATAATTTTTAGGCAATATACTAATAATTAAGATAAAGTATAATATAAATTATAATAATAATAATATAATAATAATAATAATATAATATAATATAATATAATATAATAATAATAATAATATAATTTAATAATATATAAATAATGTTATCAAAATTCTCTTTATTCTCATTTTATCATTTAATTTAATGATTATACAATTTGGTAATTTTATCTTTATTACCTAATAATTCAATCTATTGAAATAAAACCATTTTGAATATATCTAAAACTATTTTCGCTAATTTGCAATTTGTTTTATTTTGGAATTTTTTTTTTATACCTTTTTTATATTATATGAAACCAATTCTTTATTATCATCATATTTATGATTTCTTTTTTATTCATCATTATTATATTAAATCAATTTATAATTATCATCATTATTGCAATATATATCATTATTCAATTGTTATCATTATTATTAATTATTGGAGTTATAAAAATATATTTTTGCATATACTAATAACCCACAACAATAATAATATAATAACAAATAAAATACAAAATAAGATTATATAATAATTATTTATATCATTATCTTAATTAGTATTTATTACTGTAATTATTTACTGTTATAATAATTATTTTGCAATTATACTACCAAAAATATAATAATATATATAATACAAAATAATAAATAACAATATTATAACCATACTTATTATTATTATACTTATTATATTATTATTATTTTTTTTTTAATATATAATTTTTTGGATAATACTAATAATTATTAAATAATATAATAATAACATAATAATAAAAATAATAATAATAATAATATAATAATTAATAATATAATATTAAATATTAATATAATTAATAATATTAATTAATATTTAAATTATAATGTTAAAATATTCCTTTTATTTCACTTTTATCAATTATTGTTATGATTAATACAATTCTGGTATTATTATCATTATTACCTAATAATTCGAAATTAAAAATTTATAAACTCATTTTGGTTATTAAAGTATATTTCTAGTTTTTCCGTTTTTACTTTTGGATATTTATTCTTATAATTTTATATTATATACAAATTCCTGTTATTATCATATCATTTTATCATGATTATCATCATTATTATCGTTATATCACATTATAAATTATCATCTATATATTATTCAATTAATATAATAATAATATAATATATATAATATTTACATTATATTGCAATTATTGATTTAATAATATAATTTTTGCAATAATACTAATAACCATAACAATAATATATAATAAATAATAATAATAATAAAAACATTTATAATAATATAATATCATTATATAATATTTTTTATTGTATATTACAGTATAATAATTATTTTGCAATTATTACTACCATTAAATATAATATAAATAATAACAATAATAATATTAATAACAATATTATAATCCACTAATTTATAATTATTATAATTAATTTATATTATTGTTATTATTACGTTAAATAATTTTTGGATATTTTATTATATATAATGTATTAATAATACTAATAAATAATAATAATATAATTTATAATATAATATAAAATAATAATATAATAAATAAATATAATATAAATATTATAATAATTATATTTATAATTTACAAATTCTCTTATTTTCACTTTTAATTTATTTTTATGATTAATACAATTCTTAATTATTATCATATACTATATCCAATATTGCAAATCATCAAATTATCAAATAACGTTATTATTTTATTACTCTAAGTATATTTCGCTAGATTTATGCCATATTAATAGATTTGAATTAATTTTAAAACTTTTTATATTAATATGGACAAATTCCTTTATTATCATCATATATTATGATTATTATATTATTTTATTATCACATATATCATCATTATCATATATATCATATATAATATTATCAATTATTATATCATTATATAATTGTTATCATTAATTAATTGAATTATTGGAGTATATATATATATTTATAATAATCTAATAACACAAAAATATAATTATTAATAACAATATAATTATAAAAATAAACAATATTAAAATTATTTATAATCATATTTAATTAGTATCGTTTTCTTAATTTTATTTATAATAATTATTTTATTGCAATTATCCTAATAATATATATATATAATAATAATATATAATAAATATTATTACAACTAGCATTATTATTATTTTTTTATTATTATTATTATTATTACATTAATATTTTTTTATATATATTAATTAATTATCAATTATAATATATCAATAATAATAATATTAATATAATATAATAATAATAATTAAAATAATAATAATAAATAATAAATAATAAATAATAATAATAATTATTATATATTAATTTACAAATTCTCTTTAATTCATCACTTTAAATCATTATTTAATTAATAATTCGAATTTATATATAATACTAATAATTCAAAATCAAAAATCGAAAATAATTATTTTGAATATACTCTCAAAAGCTAATATTTCTAATTTTCTTTTTCGACTTTTGGATTTATTTTATAAACCTTTTTTATATTAAAATTAATAATTCCTATTTTTATAAATCATCATTAATATATAATTATATGTTAATCATCATATATCATATTATCATCATTATCATATTTATCATATTTTAATTATTATATCATTTTTCCAATTGTTATCATTATTAATATTGTATTATATTTTTTTTCATATTTTAATAATCCAAATTAATATATTAAATTAATAATAACAATAATAACGATTTTATAATAATTTAATCATTCTTATTATATTTTTTATGTAATTATTACTTATAATAATTATTTTGCAATTATACTACCATTAAAATATATATGATTAATAATAATTATTAATATAATAATAATTATAACATTTATTATTTTATTTATACTTATTATTATTATTTATTATTAATTATAATAATATGAATATTATATTTTGCAATGAATATTATATATATTATATTATAGTAATAATATATATAATAAATAATAATAAATAATAATAATAATAATAATAATAATAATAATAATAAATAATAATAATAATAATATAATAATATTCAAATTTATCAAATTCTTTATTCTACTTTTTATATTTTGTTATATTAATACATTCGTAATTATAATCAATTATACCCTAAATAATTCAAATCACAATAAAATAAAAAAATTTTAAGTATATCTCAAAGGAAAATAGCTAGATTTTGCCGCTTTTTCGACTTTTGGATTTTTTTATACCTTTTTTATATTAAAATATGGACACAATTCCTTTTATTATCATCATATTATATCATCATTTTATTTATCATATTCATCATTATCATCTTTATCATTTATCATCATCATCATCATTATTGCAATTATACATCATTATTGCAATTTTATATTATATTGCAATTATTGAGTTATAGTATATATTTTGCAAAAATACTAATAACACAACATTAATATATATAACAATAATAAATAATAATAATCATTATTAATTATTTATATCATTATTTAATTATATTTTATTAATTATTATTATTATATAATTATTTTTGCAATTATACTACCATCCAAATAATAATATGAATAATAAACAATATAATATTTATAAATATTATAACCTATCATTATTATTATTATACTTATACTATATATTATTATTATTAATATTACATTATAATAATTTTTGATAACTAATAATTAAATAATAAATAATAAAACAATATATAATAAATATATAATATATAATAATAATAATAATATAAAAATAATAATATAATAATATTAATAATAATAATAATATAATAATTAATAATCAAAATTATAAATTTTTAATATTTAATTTATTTTATGATTAATAATTCTTAATATTATTTAATATAATAATGAATCATCAAAAAATCGATAAAATATTTTGAGTATACTCTCAAAAGGCTATATTCCATTTTCCTTTTTCGACTTTTGAATTTTTTTTTATTACCTTTTTATATTATTGCCAATTCCTGTTATTATCATCATCATTATCATATTATATATATTATTTTATCATCATTATCATCATTATCATCATATATCTCTTATTCATTATTGTTATTATCATCATTATAATTGTTATCATTATTATTAATTATTGGATTATATATTTTTTGCAATATTACTATACAAAAATAATATAGTAATAACAATAATAATACAATAATAACGATTTTATAAATTATTTATATCATTATCTTAATTAGATGTTATTACTGTAATATTACTGTAATATAATTTTTTAATTATACTACATACAAATAATTAATAATTAATAATAATAAATATAAATAAAATTTTATAAAACTAATTATTTTTATAATTATATTATTATTATTATTTATTATTTAATTATATATATTTATAATTAATATATAATTAAATATATATAAATAATAATAAATAATAAAAATTATTATGATAATAATAATAATAATAATAATAAAATAATAATAATAATAATAATATAATAATATAATATAATAATATTCAAATTATCAAAATTCTTTTATTCTCATTTTTATCATCATTCTGTTTATGCAATTTCTATTAATTTCAATTATTACATAATAATTACTTAAAAAATCGAAAAAGTCATTTGGGAGTATTTTCAAATGGCAAGTTTCTATTTTGCCTTTTTACTTTGGGAATGTTTTCTTATACCTTTTTTATATAATTTGAAATAATTCCTGTTATTATCATCATCATTATCATGATTATCATCATTATTATCGTTATTCATCATTATCATCATTATCAATTATCATCATCATTATCATCATTATTGCAATTATTTTCATTATGCAATTGTTATCATTATATTCAATTTTTGAGTTATATATATAATTTTTAATAATATAACCATAACTAATATAGTAATAACAATAATAATAACAATAATAAGATTTTATAATAATTATTATAAATCATTATCTTAATTAGTATCTTATTACTGTAATTATTAATGTTATAATAATTTATTTTGCAATTATACATACAGTAAATAATATAATATAAAATAATAATATTTATAACAATTATAATACATTAATTATTATTATATTTATACTTATTATTATTATTGTTATTATAAAGTATAATAGATTTTTGCATAATGCTAATAATAGATAATATAATAAATAATAATTAATTTAATTAATAATATATAATAATATTAATAATTAATAATCATAATAATAATAATTAATCATAATAATATAATAATATATTAATTCAAAGTTTCAAAATTCCTTTTTCTCCTTTTATCATCATTTGTTATGATTAATATTTCGTAATATTATCTTTATTACCTAATAATTCCAAATCATAATAATCGAAAAACTTTTGATATACTCTATCATGTATATTTCGAGTTTTCCCTTTTCGACATTTGGATTATTTTTTATCCTTTTTTAATATATGGAAAAATTCCTGTTATTACATCATCATTATCAATTATCATCCTTATTATTATATCATCTATTTAATCATTATATCATCATTTCATCATATATCATATTATTTAATTATTTATATCATTATTAATAATAATAATATCATATATTATTATTAATAATATATATTTAATAAAATAACACAAATAATAATAGTAATAAATTAATTATAAATTAAATAACTTTTTAATAATTATTATATATTATTTAATTTTAATCTTATTACTTAATTAATTATTATAATAAATATTTTGCAATTATAACTACAAATAATAATAATATAATAATAATATAATAAATTTAATAACAATTTATACCACTAATTATTTATTATTTATATTATTATTATTATTGTTTATTACATTATAATTATTTTATGCAATATACTAATAATAAAAATAGTATAATAATATATTAATATAATAATTAATTTATAATTAGAATATTATTAATAATATAATATATTAATAATAAAATAATAATTTATAATATTAATATATAATATTAATTATCAATCTTTTTATCACTTTTATACTTATTTATGATATAATTCTGTAATTATTATCATTATTCCTATTAATTCAATCACCAAGAAATGATAAAAGTCATTTTGAGTATACTCTCAAAAGCTATATTCCCTAGATTTTCCTTATTCGATAATTAATTTTTTTTATATTTTTTAATATTTATATGGACAAATCTGTTTATTATATATCATATTATAATATTTATTATCTATAAATCATTATATAATATATATATAATATCATAAATATTATCAATTATTATCATTAATTGCAATTATTTCATTTATTGCAATTTTATTGGAGTTATTATATATTTTTTGAAACTAACTAATAAACAAAAATAATAATATAAACAAATAATAATAAAATAAATTTATAATAATATTTATAATTATTTAATTAATTTTATTACTTATTATTACTGTTAATAAATTTTTTTCAATTATATAACATATAATAATAATTATAATAATAACATAAAATATAATAAAATATAATAACACTGCATTATATATTATACTTATACTTATTATTATTATTGTTATTATTTCAGTTATATAATTTTTTTGGCAATTTATAATATAAAATAATTATATATATAATAATAAATTAAATATTATATATAATTAATAATATATATTTATTTAATAATAATATATTAAATAATAATAATATATAATAATTATTAAATTTATAAATTTCTTATTATTTTCATATTTTGTTGATTATATATTTGGACTTATTTAATCATTATACCCTAATAATTGCAAATCACAAAAAATCGAAAAACTTTTGAGTATACTCTAAAATATATTTCGCTAATTTTACGCTTTTTTATTTTGGGATTTTTCTTATACCTTTTTTAATTATATATAAATTCCTGTTATTATCATCATCATTATCATATTTATACTAATTCTTTATCATTATCATTTTTCAATTATATACATTCATATAATCATTTGATTATAATTATACATTTTTGCAATTTTATCATTATATTGCAATTATTGATTAAAATATATATTATTTAATAAATAAAACAATACAATAAAATATTAATACATATATAACATTATTATGATAATAATTATTTTAATCATTATCATTATTATATCTTATTATATTATATTTTGAATAATTATTTTGCAATTATCACAGTCAATATTTAATAATCTTAATAAATATTTAATAAATACTATAAATTAATATAATATTTATTATTATCTATTATTATTATTTATTATTCAGTTTAATAATTTTTTGCAATATCTAATAATTAAGATAATATAATATTTTAATATACAATAATAATACTAATAATATATTATAATAATATATAATAATATATATATAATAATAATAATAATAATAATATAATAATATTAAAAAATAAAATTTTTATTATACTTTTATCATCATTATTTTATGATTAATACAATTTGTAATTATTAATCATTATTACCCTAATAATCCGAAATCATCAAAAAATAAAAAACGTCATTTGATAAAAACTTTATAAACTATTTGTATTTTCCTTTTTATATTGTTTTTAAAATTTTTTTATTTATTATATTAAATGACAATTACGTTATATATCATATTATATATTATATAATTATTATATAATATCATCATTATCAATATTATCATCATCATTATCATTTTAAATTATATTAATTATCATTCATTATTCAATTGTTATTCATTATTATTGAATTAATTGGAGTTATTATTAATTTTGCTAATACTAACAACAAATCAATAAAATTAAGTAAAAAATATATTTACAATAATAACGATTTATAATAATTATTATATCATTATCTTAATTTAGTATTATAATTGTATTACTTTTATAATTATTTTGAATTACTACCAGTACCATAATATAATGATATATATAAAATAATATATAACAATATATAACAACTATCATTATTATTATTAATATTTATACTTATTATTTTATTTTATTATTACAGTTTATAAATTTTTTGAATAATACTAATAATTAAAAAATAATAGTATAATAATAATAAAAAATAATAAATATAATAATAATAATATAAATAATAATAATATTTTAATTATATAATAAATATCAAAATTATCAAATTCTCTATTAATTATCACTTTTAATCATCATTATTGTTATTATTAATACAATTCTGGTAATATTATCATTATTACCCTATAATTTAAATCACAAAGAAATGAAAAACATTTTGGATATATTCTAAAATTATATTTTAGATTTTATTATTATGATTTAAATTTTTTTATTATACATTTTTTTATTATATTATCAATTTCTTTTATTATCATCATTATATGATTTATCATTATTATCATTATTCAATCATTATCATCATTATCATCTTTTCATCATATATATTATAATTATTATCATCATTATTTCAATTGTATTTTATGAATTATTTTGGATTATATATATATATTTTTCAATAATATAATACCACAAAATAATATTAATAACATAATAATAACATAATAATTTATAATCATTATTTTTTTATCTTATTATTCGTTATTATTATTAATTATTTTATAATATTATTTTAATTATATACATAAATAATAATATTAAATAATAACAATATATATATAATAACAATTATAAAACTATAATTATAATTATTATTATACTTATTATTAATATTTTATTTTTAAATTATAATAATTATTATTTTTATTATATAATAATATTATTATTCAATATACTAATAATTAAGATAAATTAAATATAATAATATTAATAAATATAATAATAATTGAATAATACTAATAATAATAATAAAATAATAATAATAAAATAATAATAATATATAATTAATATATAAAATAATAATAATTTAATATAATATATATATTCAAATTTATTTTAAAATTTTTATTTTCATTTTATCATCATTTTTCTATGATTATAACATAAATAAATTTTTATATTATAAATATATTATTCCAAATTTGTTATCATTTAATTTTCAAAATTTATATTATTTGAATATTCTAAATTATATTTTTTATATATTATCGTTTTTTATATTTAAATTTTTATTATTTTTTATTTTATTTATCATTATTATATCATTATTATTTAATTTTATATATATATTATTATTTTGTATCATATATCATCATTATATCTATATCATATCATTATCATCATTATTGATTATTACATCATTATTAATTTAGATTATTATTGCAATTATTGAGTTATATAATATATTTTTTAATACTAATAACAAACAAAATAATAATAATAAATAATAATAAAATAATAACAATTAATAATATAATTTATCATTATATTATTATATTTTATTATTGTATTATTACATTTATAATATTATTTTTTGCAATTATATCAGTAATAAAAAATGATAAATAATTAAATAATACTAATAACAATATTAACAATTATTATTATTATATTATATTATTATTTTTATTTTTTATTATATTAATATAATAATTTTGATAATCTAATATTAATAATATAATAATATTACTAATAATATATATAATAATATATAAAATTAATATAATATAATATAATAATAATAATAATATATTAATAATAATAATTAATTAAATTATAAAAATTTTAATTTTTTATTAACTTTATATTTTTATATTAATAAATTTGTAATTATTATCATTATTACAAATAATTCCGAAATCATCAAAATCAATAAAATTTGGTATACTCTCAAATATTCTAGATTTCCCTTTTTAACTTTGAATTTTTTTAAACCTTTTATATTATATATGACATAATTCCTTTATTTTATATCATTTATCATAGATTATCATCAATTATTATCTTTAAATTTAATCATATATAAATAATATATATTTCTTTATCATTAACATCATTTTTAATTATATAATATTAATGTTATATTATTCAATTATTGAATTATTATTATTTTTTTCAAAATACTAATAAAAACTAATAATAATAGTAATACAATAATAAAAATAATAACGATTATAATAATTATTATATATATCTAATATATTTTATTACTGAATTTATTACTGTTATAAAATTTTTTTGAATTATAACTATATAAAATAATAATAATGATAATAAAAAACATTAATAATATAATAACAATATTATACACTACATTATTATTATTAATACTTCACTTATTTCTATTATTTTTTTTAATATAATAATTTTTGAATAATCTAATAATTAAGATATATATATATTAATAATAATAAATAAAATAATAATATATAATAATAAATAATATAAAAATAATAAAATTTAATATATAATAATAATATCTTAATAATTATTCAATTATCAAATTCTCTTTATTCTCTTATATCATCATTATTGTATATTATTATACAATTCTTATAATTATTATCATTATTACCTAATTTTTTCCGAAATACCAAAATCGAAAACGTTAATTTTATTAATACTCTAAAGATATTTTAGATTTTTGCATATTTTATGACTATTTGGAATTTTTTACAATACTTTTTAATATATATATACAATATCTTTATATCTATATTATATAATTATAAATAATTATTATCGTTATATCATCATTATCATCTTTAAATATATATCATATTATCATATTATTAAATAATTATCATCATTATTAATTTAATTATATTAAAATTATTGGATTTAAATTAAATATATTTTATAATAGCTAATAACCACAACAATAAATAAGTAATAATAATAATAATAAAATAATAAATTTATAAATTATTTATATCTTATCTTATTAGTATGTTTTATTAATTTTATTTTATAATAATTATCTTTGCAATTATACTCAAGTACAAATAATAATAATATAATAAAATTTAAATAATCCCAATAAAATTATAACCATATCTTATTATTATATACTTATACTTTTATTATTATTTTATTATTACAGTTATAATTTTTTTCAATATAACATTAAATATTATATAATATATACATATTAAAAATTATAATAATATATAATAATAATAATATTATAATAATTAAAATAATATAATAATAATAATAATATTATAATAATATTAAATTATCAAAATTACCTTATTCCATTTTTCATATGTTATATATTAATAATTCTGGTAATTATATCATTATTACCCTAATAATTGCCGAAATCACCAAAGAAATCGAAAAAACGTCATTTTGGAGTATACTCTCAAAAGGCTATATTTCGCTAGATTTTGCCGCTTTTTCGACTTTTGGTGATGTTTTTCTTATACTTTTTTAATTATATATGGACACAATTCCTGTTATTATCATCATCTTATCATATATCATCATTAATTATCGTTATATCATATTATCATCATTATCATATTATCATCATCATTATCATCATTATTGCAATTATTATCATCATTATTGCATGTTATCATTATTATTGCAATTATTGAGTTATATATATTTTTGAAATATACTAATAACCACAAAATAATGAATAAAAATAATAATAACAATAATAACGATTTTATAAAATTATTATATTTCTTAATTAGTATCGTTATACTTAATATTACTGTTATAAAATTATTTTGCAATTAACTACATATAAATAATATTAATTATATAATAACAATAATATACTAATAACATATTATAACACTAGCATATTATTATTATATATATTATATATTATTGTTTATATTACAGTTATAATAATTTTTTGCAATAATAATATATAATAGTATATAATAATAATAATAATAATAATAATATTAATAATAATTAATAATAATGATAATAATATATACTAATATAATTAATATATAATAATATTCAAAGTTATCAAAATTATCTTTATTCTCAATTTTATCATCATTATTGTTATGATTAATACAATTTGGTAATTATTATCATTATTACCTAATAATTGCCGAAATCACAAGAAATCGAAAAACGTCATTTGGATATATATCTCATAAAAGGCTATATTTCGCTAATTTTGCCGCTTTTTCGACTTTTGGGAATTTTTTTTTAACCTTTTTTATATTATATTGGACAATTCTGTTATTATCATCATCATTATCATGATTATCATCATTATTATCGTTATCATCATCATTACTCATCATTATAAATCATTATCATCATCATTTCATCATTATTGCAATTATTATCATCATTATTGCAATTGTTTCATTATTATTGCAATTATTGAGTTATATTATATTTTTGCAATAATACTATAACCACAACAATAATAATAGTAATAACAATAATAATAACAATAATACGATTTTATAATAATATTTATATCATTATCTTAATTAGTATGTTATTACTGTAATTATTACTGTTATAATAATTATTTTTGCAATTATACTACCAGTACAAATAATAATATGATAATAATAACAATAATAATTAATAACAATATTATAACCATAGCATTATTATTATTATACTTATTACTTATTATTATTATTGTTATTATTACAGTTATAATAATTTTTTGCAATAATACTAATATTAAATAATATTTAATAATATATAATAATTATAATAAAAATTTATAATATATAATATATATATTATATAATAATAATAATATAATATAATAAATAATAATATTCAAATGTTATCAAAATTCTCTTTATTCTCACTTTATATCATTATTGTTATGATTAATACAATTCGGTAATTATTATCATTATTACCCTAATAATTGCCGAAATCACAAAGAAATCGAAAAACTCATTTTGGATATACTCTCAAAGCTAAAATTTCGCTAATTTTGCCTTTTCGACTTTTGGGAATTTTTTCTTATAACCTTTTTATAATATATTGGACAATTCCTTTATTATATATATATATATATATATATTATATTATCAATCTATTATCATCATTATCAATTTATCATTTTTCTTATCATCATTATTCAATTATTATATCATTATTGCAATTTTTATCATTATTATAATTATTGGATAATATATTATATTTTGAAATATATACCAACATATATTTTAATATTTTAATAATAACAATTAACATTTATAATAATTATTTATATATTATTTAATTATATGTATTCTTAATTATTATTTATAATAATTATTTTGTAGCATTATACTACATTATAATAATAATATTAATATACAATAATAATTAATAATCAATATTAAAACTAATATTATTATTATACATTATTATTATATTATTTATTATACTACAGTTATATAAATTATTTTGAAATCATAATTATAACGATTATGATATTACTATATTATAATATATATAATAATAAAATAATAATAATTAATAATAATAATAATAATAATAAATAATATAATAAAAATATTAATAATTATAATAATATAATAAATTCAAATTATTAATCAAATTCTCTTTATTCTCACTTTTATCATCATTATTGTATGATTAAATTCATTTGGTAATTATTATCATATTACCCTAAATAATTGCCGAAATCACAAAGAAATCGAAAAAACGTCATTTTGGAGTATACTCTCAAAGGCTAATTTACGCTAGATTTTGCCCTTTATTCCTTTTGGGAATTTTTTTTAACTTTTTTTATATATATGGAACAATTC
>NW_023657341.1:0-28304 GCF_015228065.2 Penaeus monodon | reverse complement strand
AAGGGGGTAATTTTGGGAAAGTTTTTTAAATTGGACCAAAAATACTTTTTGGTTTTTCTCTTCCCCTTTCATAGCAGCCAAGTCCCTGTGGCACCCCTTTGCGATCGTTGGGAAGCGATCATCTTCCTATTTTGAAAATTTTCATGCGACACGTGAGAACGCCTCAGGCCTAAATTAAGTAAAAAGAGCAGACGGGTCCCCTTCAAAGGGCGTCAAGCTCGAATTTTTGGAAAAACCCATTGATGATAAAGTAAACAATATTCAGAATTCTTTAAGAAGGATTGTATCCATCTAAAACTTCGACAGAAGCAAGCAAGATTTCCATGGGGAACCAGTTGCCGCAGGGCGGTGCCGACGCAAAAAGGGGCCTACAGGTTCAAAAATAACATCACAATGGAATTTTTGAAATTTCAAAAAAAGAAAAGGCTAGGGTCGTAGAGAAATAAGAAAACAAAAAGAGCCCCGGGGCGGGTTTTGCTTAAAAAAACAGCACCCCAAAATATCGGGGTTTGGCCCACTATCAATAAATTAAATAAAAAAAAAATATTTTTTAAAATCAAAACATCACTAAAGAGGGCAATAATTTCGTTCCCCTAGAGACATTGCTAATGATCGCAGGAGTTCTCTCATAAAAGGGCCTCGGAATTACCACCCCACCTTCCGACACCAAGGGAAGAGGTGAGCGAAACCAAATTCACTTGCCAAGGAGATGACTTGATTACAAAAAAGATCAAAATGGATGGCTTGCCGACCCCTAGAACCCGTAGGGAACACCCCCAGGCCCGAGAGTTTCGATATGAGAGATGAAGATTTAACTGATGACATGTTTTAAGTTGCTAGAAGGTACAAGAAAATTGGAAAAGTCACATTTTTCCAAAAACCAGGGCATTTTGCCACCATCCCATTTTGAAAGGAGGGGGTAACCCCAGACTGCCATCTCCACGCCAATTGCGTTGACAAGTTTCTTTGCAAGGTCATGGAACGAATTTTAAAGTGGCAGCATTTTTAAATTCCCGTAATTTTTAGTTACGACAGTGCGGTTCGCAAGGGAGCCAAAAACCCCGATCAGCTAGTAAAGCTGGACAGTCATATCAAGAGGCCCTTGCCAAAAAAAAATTTTTGATTTCAGTATTTTTTGATATAGAAAAAGCCCACGACGACATGCGATAGGGGCCCATCAGAAAAAATTTATGCTTTTGGGTACGTGGAAACGCCTTGTTTTATTCAAAATTTATTTTTGACGAACGTTTGCTGCAAATTTTCCGACAAGTCACTTTTTTGGACATTTTTGTCCAGACAAACGGGTTCCAAAAGGGAAATGTCTTGTCCCAACATTAAATTTTATGTAGACAATACATCTTACCAGCTCCCCTCGGAATTTAAATACCATGTCGCTGATGATGTGCATTTTGGGATTCCCGAAAATGCAGAATTCCAGCAAACGCATCCAATTGGGACTGGAATGATTATTAATAAAAAATAAAAAAAAAAAAAAAAATTTTCGAAACAAAAATACGAATTTAAAAATTAAAACTTTTACAAAAAGAGAAAAAAAATAAGTAAAGAACACTTTTCTAAGGGAGACAAAAATTTTTGACCCTTTTCTAGATTGACAGAATAAATAGGACCATTGGCTTTAAAAACCTTGGGGCCCCTGCCCTGGGTTGAAGCAAGAAATCCAAAAAAAAAAAAAAAAAAAAAAAAAGATTGGGCCCATCGTGTTTCGTTTTGTCGAGTAACCCCTGGTCTAAGCAGTAACAAAAAAACAAAGTCTTGTGCCACAAGAGCTACCTGGAGCCCGGGGCTTTCTCAAGAATGTGTCCGAGTTTTTCTAAAGAAAATTTAAATTTAAAAAAAAACCTGAAAATTACGATATTTTTGTGTTTTGCCAGCACCTCGGCTCTTTTTTTTGCAGGTGACACGAGCACAGGGCGAGTCAGCCCCCCACCCAGCCCCGCAGCTTCTTTACACCGGGGTCCCCCTTTAGGGCATTGCCCCCGGGTAGGGGGGCCCAGTGCGGGGGTCCTTGGGCGCATTTTTCTCATTCTAAAATTTCCTCTTCATGTGTTTCCCCTGAGCCTCCCGGATCCCCTTGGGGGGCCCCCGTATTCGCCGGGGGGTGGGCACCGATTACCGCCTTCGCATAGGCAATTTCGGCGGAAAGGGGGAGTGTCCCCACATAACTCGACCCTCTCTGTGGTACTGGAGAACGAAACCCGGGCTTCCATGGGGGGTAAGGAAAAAATATGTTTTACTCTCTTTTAGTATTGCTTTTGGGTTGATCCCAAAGTTAAGATTTTTTAAACCCTTCGGGAAAACGTTTTTAAGCAAAGGGGTGGGCCCTGGTCGTCCCGGGTGGTGATCCCCCGGTACCCCTTCTCCCCCCTCAAGGGAGGGGGGGACAAAACCCTTAAGACAAACGACCTGCAAGGGAAACCCCCCACTAACGACAGAACGAAAAGACCACTTTCAAAACCCACCGAGAAGAAGGGTCGCGAATGTAAAATCGTAAAGGGGAAACAATCGCTTTTGAAGTGAACCCCTTTATACAAAAAGGCCCTTTGATGGTCAAGTGGACGGGATTTGTTTTTGTAAAAAAAATTGCGAGTGAAGCCTCCTTTTTAAGACAATACAACCCCCAGTTTAAGGTTTTATTAAGCTGAGCAAATTAGATCTTCGAGAAAAAGTAATAAAAACGTCGGTTATGAACTGGCAAGTAAAACCTTTAGCCCAAAAAAGCCAAGATTGAATAGAGCCAAAATTCGGCACACCTCTTTAAAGAATATAAAGACCGATAAATTTTTTTCCCGGAAAGTGTGAACCCCATGACACCTCAATGTCCTACCCAGTTTCCCCAAAGTGCTAACTGTGGAGGTCCCCATCAGTCAGGATCGCTGAACCCGCACCCTGAAGAAGGGAGATGAAAATTTGGGCATAATTGAAAAAGCATAAAGTGAACTGAAGTAAGGGGAAAGGGGAAATTTTGAACAAAAAAACCCGATTTTCCTTATGCGAAGCAGAAAATAACATCCCCCCCAATGAAGAAAGTCAGAAAACAGTTTGCACCCAAGGAAAAGGAAATTGTGAACTTAAAAAAACGGTTAAAAAATTAAATATTAAAGTGATCATTTGACAAATTGGCGATCAAATGGCGCATCCCCCCAGCAAAAAATCTAGGGGGTGATACCGAATCACAGCCGGAGCGCCCCTTTCCCCGTCCGGGCTACTTGAGGATTTCTTGGCTCGCGAGGGCTTCTCGTGGAAAAACAGGTCGCAATCGAGTCGTCCCCCTGCCAGGAGGGAGGACATGGAGGTTCTGTCTAAAACATCCCCGGGGAGGTCCCCGGGGAAAGGGGGGAGAGGGGCGTCTCCCTCCCAAAAAAAGAAGAAAAAATCTGGGGAAAAAAGGGACTTCCAACCCCTAAAAAGTAATCTTTGGTCGACCATTTACAATGGAAGTCGAAGTTAGATCAAAGTAAGACCTTAAATTTTTAGCCCCGTCCTATGCTCCCCATTTAAGTTCCAAGAAACGCATTTTAAAACACCCCCGTCTCTGACGAGGTCGTTCGGAGGAATACCATTTATGCGGAAGGATCGTGGGGTAGGGGGGAGGCGGAGTCGCCCCGTACATCCACCCAAAGCCTCCCTTTTTCAAGTGACTATTTATTCTACTTGGGTTTTTCGATGCAAAGAAAAATTTAAAGGCCGTATTGGGATAGTTACTTTATTGTCCCTGTGCGTGATAGCCCTTTATGAGCTCTTTTCTTTCGGCCGTCTGCCCAAAATAAAGTAATTTTTGTGATTTAATGCTCATATCGTTTTGGGGGCCCTGCGGGTGGATGGTAGAGGTGAGAGTAGTTAAATTGATTAAGAGTCTGATTTTGTCCTTTTGAATGATGGGTCCGAGCGGTGGGCGATAATATAATTTTAGCTTTTTTGACCTATATGGTCTCTCACAATAGAGCCCAAAGGCCCGGGGAACCATTGCGACCCTTGGGGAAACTCATCTTTCCCATTTTTTATAATATTCAGCGACACAGTGAGAACGCCTTTAGCGCCCAAATTTAACGTAAAAAAAGCAGACGGGTCGCCTTCACAAGGGGCGTCAAGCTCGAATGTTGGAGAAACCCCGATGATAAAGTAAACAATATTCAGAATTCGATTTAGAAGCAGCATTGCATCCATTCCAAAACTTCGAAGATAGCGTTTAAACATAGAGTTCCATGGGGACACCCGATTTCCCCAGGGCGCTGTGCCCACGCAATAAGCTACGGCTTTCAAAAAACTACTAATGAGAACTTTCAAATTACAAACAAGCAAGACTAGGGGTCGAGAGTAATAAGACAAGCAAAAAGAGGGTCTGGGGGAGCTTTTTTCTCAAAAACGCAACACCAAAATACGAGGTTTTGGGCCAATCAATAAAAAAAATAAAAAAAAATATCTTTTTAAAAACAAAAACATCACTGAAGAGGCAATAATTTGTTACCAGAGACATTGAATGATGCCAGGGTTCTTTCATACAAGCAGTGGTAATTACCATCCACCCCCCCGACCACCAAGGGAAAAGGCGGCGCAAACCCCAATTACTTGCACAGGAGAGACTTTGATTTCAAAAAGATTAAAAATGGGAGCTTTTTCCGAGCCCTAGAAGCCAGGGAAATCCCCAAACCCCGATGAGATTTGATATGAGAGATGAAGCATTTAATCTGATGAAGATTTGTGCTAGAAATGTACAATGAAATTTGGGAAAAGACACTTTTAAAAATCATGGCCCCTTTTCCCACACATTCCCATATTGAAAGGAGGGGGTAATCCCCGATTGCATCTCCTACCCCCAATTGCGTTAAATGTTATGCAAGGTCAAAGGAACGAATTTTAACAGTGGTATTGCATTTTTAAATTTTAGTAATTTTTAGTGACGAGCAGTGCGGGTTCCGCAAGGGGACGCCAAAAATCCGATCAGCTAGTAAAGTGGGCAGCAATCAAGAGGCCCTTGCCAAAAAAGATTTTTTTATTTCAGTATTTTTAGATATAGAAAAAAACCACGACAGCATGGCGATATGGGGCCCACTAGAAACTTTTTTTGCTTTTTGGGTTTCGTGGAAACTTTCTTGTTTTATTCAAAATTTTATTTTGGGGGCAGAAGTTGCTGTCAAATTATTTTTCCCACAATGACTTTTCGGCATTTTTTCCCGAAAACGGGGTTCCACAGGAATGTCTTTTTCACCAAATTATTTCATGTATGTAATGAAACTTACCAGCCCCCCTGGAATCTTAAATACTCATGACGCGATGATTTTGCATTAGGCATCCACAATAATGCAGAATTCTCAGCAAAAACGATCCAATTTGGGATGGGTAGTTTATAAAAATAAAAAAACATAAAAAATTTTTTCGAAACCAAAAAATGAATTTACAATCCAATCTTTTTCAAAAGTGAAAAATAAAAAGTAAAAATAATCCTTTTTTAAGGGGGACAAAATTTTAGACCCTTTTTAGATTGACAGAAAAAATGGATCCCTGGGTTAATAACCTGGCCACATTTGGCTGGGATAGCAAGAAATCAAAAAAAAAAAAAAAAAAAAAAAAAATTTTGCAGTCACCTTTTTCCGAGTAAAAAACTAAAAGCGTAAAAAAAACATGGGCCGGGGTTTCCCTACGGTTTTGTTCCGGTTTTTTTAAAAAGTTTTTAAAGTAAAATTAAATTAAGAATTTTGTTTTCGATCATTTTTGTTTTGCGGGCCCGGCTCGTGGGAGCCCCCCCCCACCCCCCTCAGCCCCAGTTCTTCACACCGGGGTACCCCTTTAGGGGGAACCCGGGTAGGGGGGCCCCCAGTAGTCGGGCGTCCTTTGGGCGCATTTTTTCTCCAATTCAAAAATTTTTCCTCATAGGGGCCCGGGGGGACCCTGGGGGCTCCTTTCCCGGGGGGTGGGCACCGTTACCTTGCACGGAATTGGCGGTAAAAGGGGGTGTCCTCCACATAATCGATCCTCCGGGTCTGGGAAAACGGGCCAAAGGTTAGGGGGGAAAAGGGGAAAATTTTACTTTCCCCTTTGTATCGTTAGGGTTTAAAAATTAAGAGTTTTTAACCCAGGGCATTTTCCCCGGGGGGGACCGGGATCCCAGGAAATTTCCCCCCGGAACCCCTTTTCCACCCCAAGACATATGACCTTAACAAAAACCACCGAAAACGGAACCCCCCTAAAACAAAAGAGAAGGGCCATTTTAAAAAAAAAATCAAGGTTGGGAAAAAACTAAAAAAATCCTTTTGGGAATTTACCAAAATTTTTTTTTTAAAAAAAGGGGGGCCCTTTTGATTTTAAAAAAAACCCCGATAAATCTTTTTAAATTCATACCCCAAATTTGGTTTTTTTAAGCGGGGGAAATTAACCCTTAGAAAAAAAACATTTATGGCCCAAATTTCCTAAGGGAGTATCTTTAAATTTTTGGGGGAAAGGGGAAAAAAACTTTAACCCAAAAACCAAGACTATGGGTTATGTAGCCCCAAAGGGAAATTTGGGGAAAAAAAAAAGGGGGGTTTTTTTTTCCTTTGCTTTTAAAAAAACCCAAAAAAGGGGTTATAACTGAATAAGAAAAAAAAGTTTGAAAACCAAAAAATTTGGAACCCCCTATTAAAAAATAAAAATCAAGAAAATTGAGCCGAAAGGGGAAATCCCTTTTTTACAACCAAAGGTAATTGGGGGGGGGGGTGCTTTTTCCTGGGAAAAGCTTGGGGCCAAAAAGGGGGATTTCCGGGAAAAAGGGGAAAGTGGAAAAATTTCCGGGGTCCCCAAAAAAGTAAAAACCAACTTTTCAAAAAACAAAAACCCCGGGAAAGAAATTAAAAAAGAAAAAAAAGGAAAAAAAAAAATTAAAACCCCCCCAAAAATTTAAAAAAGGGAAATAAAAATTTTTAAATCTGAAAATTTAATCCAAAGGGAAAACACCCCCTGGGGCCTTCGGGGAAACCCTGGGATTTCGGGGTTTTGTGGAAGCGATCCAAAGTCACGCTCCCTCAAAAGGATGAAAGGGCTGGGGGTTTTTTCCAAACCAGAAATTTGGGAAGCGAGGGAAGGGGGGGTCCCCTTCCCAAAAAAAAAAAAAAACGGTGGGCAAGGGATCCCAAAAAATAAAGTAATTTTGTTGAATTTAAAAAGGAATCAAGTTGGGGCGTAAAAGTTTTGGGTTTGCCAATTTAAATTTAAGAAAGATTAACCAGGCGACCGGGGGGCGTAGGAATAAATTTTTTCAAGGTCTATAGGGGGGAGCGGGCCCATTACATCCCAAAAAACCTCCCTTTTTGAATAAAATTATTTATTTTAATTGCGCTAATAAAAATAAGGCAGATTGGCAAGCCCGGTCCAATTGGGAACCTATGATATTTTTTCAGGAACCCCAAAAAAAAGAATTTTATATTTTTTAAAATTTCCCAAAGTTAGGGCCCCGGGGGAGTGGGGGAAAGATTGGAAAGGGCCCCGAATTGGTAGCCCCACATATAGGAATTTGGGATTACAACTGGCCTTATAAAGCAGCCAAGGCCTTGCCAACCTTTTCACCTTTAGCACAAATTTTTATTTTTATAATTAAAAAAACTGAAAATTTAAAATTTTTTTAAAAAAAAAAAAAGGGCCCCAAAGGATCAAGTGAAAGGGAGCCTATAAAAAAAAATCGAATTCATTATGGACAATACTAAATTACAATAGGAAGGGGTCTTTTTTACAAAAGATCAGGGGCTTGCCGAGCAAAGCCTAAGGCTTTTTTAAAAAAAATAAAAAGGGTTTGCAATTACAAAAATAAAAAAGGGCCTAAGTTTAAAAACAAGCAAAAAGGGACCCCCCCCTTTTTTCCAAATAAAAAGAATCAAAAATTCAAGGGGAGTTAAAAACAATGCAAAAAAAACTAGAAAATTAAAAACACAGGGGAAAATTTGGAAACTAAAACATTGCTTTTTTCCCCCGGTTTCTTTAAAAGGCTCGCAAACCCCCTTCCCCCCCAAAAAAGCCGGCGGGAACAAACCTTTGCCAAAGAATTTTTTTTTAAAATTTTAAAAGAAATTTCGACCAACCCTTTGAACCATCCCGGCCCCCCAAAGTTCGTTATAAAATTTTTTGAAACTGTTAATTTTTTAAAATTTTCTGAAATTTTTAAAAAACCCAAAATTTCCAAAAAGGATTTGCCACACATTAATTTTAAAAAAAAAGGGGGGGTTCCCCGTTCCCTCCTACCCCCAATTCGTTTGGTTTCTTAGGGAAGGCAGGGCCGAATTTTTTTCGTAGGCTTGATTTTTTAAAAAATTTTTAAAAAAAATGGGCCCAAAAGGGGGGCCCCCCTCTTATCCCTTTAAAGGAAAAATATTAAAGAGGCCCCTTCCCAAAAAAATTTTTTTTAATTTTTTTGATAAGAAAAATAGACCAAAAAAATTTCCCCCCAAAATTTTGCTTTGGGTTTGGGAAAAAAAAAAAAAAAAAAAATTTTACGAACTTTGCTGCAAATTATTTTTACAAAACCAATTTTTGCCAGGAAACGGGTTCCCCGGGGTGTTCACCAAAACATTTTTTTTTTTGTCCTGGTTTTAAAATTTTTAGTAAATTTTATTAGGATAAATTTTTTCAGAATTCCCCTCTTTTTGGCATGAAGAAAAACGGGGCCCCCAGGGGAATTTCCCATTTCCCAAAAAGGGATTGGGGATTTTTCCTGGAAAAAGCCAAAACGGGGGGTTTTCCCACCCTTTTCAAATTTCCCCAAATTTCGGCTACGAAATAAACTTTGGGGCCAATGGCGAAAAAAAAAGCAAAAAAAAGGAATTTTTTAAAAATTCCCGGTAAAATGGGGCATAACGTCTTTGGGTAAAAAGCCCAAGGTTAAAAAAGGGGGAAAAAAGTTTTCCACAAACAAATTTAAAAATTGGGGTTTAATCCTTTTGGGGGTTTTGGGGGAAAAGGGTCGGACAGGTTTGGGGGGGGCAGGAGAATCCCCCAAACCCCCCAGAGGGGGCTATGCCCAAAAATTTGGGGCCCGACCCCAAGGGAAAGGAAAGCCCTTTTCCCCAAAACCCCGAAAGGGGGCGGAAGTCTCACATCGTACCCCGGCTAACAAGGCCATGGGAAACCCCCTTTTTTTCAAATCCATGAAGGCCTCGGGAGTGGGTACCCAAATTAGAAATTGTAAAAAAATTTTTTTCATTTTTAAGGGTCCAAGCAAAATGTTTGGGGGGGTTTTCAAGAAATTTAAAAAAGAGAGGAAATTAAGACTTTGCAAATTTTTGGCCTTATTTTAAGACGAAAAGGAAAAATTTTTTTTTTCTTTAAAAAAGATTAAATCTTGAAAAAAAAAAACTTTAAAAAATTGTAATAATGCCCAAAAATCAACAAATAATGGGTAAGGACTCTAAAGGAAAGGAAAGGCTGACAAAAACCCAACGGGTTACCTTCAAGTTAAAAAACCCCCCCGGGGGTCTCTAAAAACAAAAAAACCGGGCAAAGTTGGAATAAAAAACCCAAAAAAAGAAAAATAGAACAAAAAACCCCAAAAATCAAGGGAGGATTTTCCCCCCTTAGGGGGGAAAGACAAGTTTAAAAATTTAATAAAAAAGTTAAAATAAAAAATAACACCCCAAATTTTTCAAAATTTCCCTTTAAAATCAACACCCCAAAAAAAAGTATTAAAAAATTTTTCCTTTTAAAAAAATTTCCTTCATTTTTTCGGTGAGAAAAAATCATCGTAAAATTCCCCTTTTTTTGGGGCAAAACTTTTTTGGCCCGTTCAAAAAAAGGAAGGCAAAAAGGAAGGGGTTTTCCCCCAAAAAAAAAAAAAAAAAAAAAAAAAAACAAAAAAAAAAAGTTTTTTTTAAAAATAAAAATTAAATTTAAAAAAGTAAAACAAAAAAAGTAAAAAATTTAAAAAACCCCCAAAAAACGGCGAGAGGGTTCGGGCCTTTGGGGGCAGACAAAGGGAGTAGGGGAAAAAACTTAACAAAAACTCGTGGGAGGCAAAGTCCCCCTTGGTTGCAAAGGGAGTAAAAAACCCCAAAATAACCCCAAAAACCCCCCAAAAAACCACCCAAACCCCAACCCCAAAACCCCCCCAAAACGCGCCCAAAAAATAATACATCAATTTTTAGTATTTATTTTTTAAATATTTAAAAAAAATTTTTTTAAATTATTAAATTTTTTAAAATTTTTTAATATAAATTTTTAATTTATTTTAGTTATATAAAATTTTTTTTAAAAAAAAAATTTTTAAAAAATATTTTATTAAAAAAAATATTCTAAATAATTTAAAATTTTAAATTTTTAAATCAAATTTTTAAAATAAAAATTTAAAATTATATAATAAAAATATAAATTTTAATAAAAATTTATTTATTTAATTTTTAAATTTTTTAAAAAATTATTTTTCAAAAACCCAACCCCCTCCCCCAAAACCCCCAACCCCAAATAACCCAAAAACCCCCAAAAACCAAACAACAAAAACGAAAAAAAAACAACAAAAGAAACCCCCCCCCCAAAAAAAAAAAAAAAATTTTTTAAAAATAATAAAAAAATATAAAATTAAAAAAACTTAAAAAATAAAAAATAAATTTTTTAAAAAAATTTTTTGAAAATAAAAAGGGGGTTTTATAAGTTTAAAAAAAAAATTAAATTAATTCAAAATAATAAATTGAAAAAAATTTTAAAAAAATCTTTAAAAAATTAAAAATTAAAATTAAAAAATTTTTTAAATTAAAAATTTTATTAAAATTTTAAAAAAAAAAAGAATAAATTAAAAAATTTTTTAAAAATATATAAATATATATTAAAAAATATATTTATTTATTTATTTTTTTTTTTTTTTAACATATAAATATATATTTTTCAGAAACACTCACCACGCATACACACACACACACACACACACACACAAAAACAGAAAACAACACACACACACCACACACACACACACACATACACATAAACAGACACACACACACACACACACAGACACACACACACACACACGCAACCAAAAATATTACTATATTTATAATATATAATAAAATTATATATATATAGAAAATATTTTAATTTTATATATAAAATATATAATTATATATATAAAAAATATATATATATATATATATAGTATATATATATATATATATAATATATATTATTTTTATATATATATATATCTATATATAGTATATATATATATATATAGATATCAATAATATATAAAATATATATATATATTTTATATAATAATTAATATATAATATATATTATAATATATATAATATATAGATATATAATATAATATAATATATTTTATATAATATTATATATATATATATTATATATATATATATATATAATATATATCATATATATTGTATATGTGTGTGCGGTGTTGGTGTGTGTGTCTTTTGGGGTGTGTGTGTGTGTGTCTGTTTATGTGGTGTGTGTGTGTGTGTGTGTGTATGGTGTGTGAGGTTTCTGAAAAATATATATTTATATGTATAAATAAATAAATAAATAAATAAATAATAAATATATATATATATATATATATATTTATATATATATAATATTATATAATATAATATAATTATATTTTATATATAATATATATATATAGTATTATATATATAATAAAATAATATCTTATATATATATATAGATATATATATATATATATATAATTATATATATATTTTATAATAAATTATATTATATAAAATATATATATAATATATATAATATATTATGTGTATGTATGTGTGGTGCGTGCGTTGTGTGTGTGTGTGGGTGTGTGTGTTGTGTGTGTGGTTGTGTGTGTTTAGTGTGTGTGTTGTGTGTGATGTGTGTGTGTGTGTTTGTGTACTAACCTTGCCAACCGGCATGGCATGTACGTACATGCCATGCCACTATGAGTTTACTTTTTTAATTGTATTTACACATAGATGGCTACACTTTTTATAAGTCACCAATGAGCCAGTTACGGTACTGCCTGTCTCGTCCGTTCACCCTTTTTCTTTGATTTACCTAAAATTTTACGTTATCTTTTTTTGGGTGTTACAATGTTTAAACGTTATATTAATTCTAAGTTTTCAAAAAAAAATAAATCTTTTTTTTTTGTTTTTTTTTTTTTTTTTTTTTTTGATTTTTTGGATAACAACAAGCGGAATGTGGCCAAGGTTATAAACCCAATGGATCCTATTATTCTGTAAATCTAGATAAGGTCATAAAGTTTTGTCTCCCTTAAAAAAGTGATTACTTTACTGATGATTTTTTCATCATCTGATAGGATGTTTTTTGGGTAAATTCTTTATTTTTAATTTGGAAATAATTTTTTAATTTGTCTTGGGTGTTAAATTTTATTGAAAAACTGTGAGGATATGATTAAGGTTAAGGATGGTGTGCAGGTTCGGCATTTTGGGGGAATCTTTTTCAATGTAGGAGTGAGGTGGGTGAATTTTGTGCTGTTGACCCTAAGGCGGGCCAACACCACCTCCTCCCTTCTGACTTTCCTGGGGCTGTTTTCCCACAGTTCTATTTTTTTCTTGTTTTTGTTGGTGATTTGGAGGCTGGTCACCACTTTCCCAAAACAGGAGATGTATTTGCTTTTATAAGAGACAAAAAAAACACCTGAGATCTGTAGGGACTATGCTAAGGCCCAGATCCAGTTGCCCCGGCAATTGTCAGCCTGCTCATTGCCATGGAACCAGAGGGGCCCTGGTACCCATATCAGCTTGATTGATTTATTGGCACCATGTAGCTTACGAATGATATTACCCAGAAGTTCATTTTGGTGGTTTCTAATGATTTAAGGCTTTAAGTGAACTTAAGGAATCTGAAAAAAAACTATTCTATCGTGGGTCGTCGTAGTGCAAAATCAATGGCTTTATCAATGGCAAAAAGTTCAGCAAGAAAGATCGATGTATGATTTGGCAGTCTGAACTTTAGTTCACATTCAGTGGACCATACACCGCACCCACACACTCTTCTGTCTTGGAGCCGTCGGTAATAAATGAAAAAAAGGGAGATGTTTAAAAAGTATCTCTCTGAAACATCTGGCGTACCTCCACCTCCGGCGCCATGTCCTTGGCTGATGGAAGCCAGGCTTCCATGATAGAAAAATTAGGGGTTTCCCATGGCGCTCTGTTTGACTGAACCAGGGTATCGATGGTAGAGAGATCTATACCGACTTTCGCGACGAGGTCGTGGAGTCTCGGGCAAAGGGCTAATCCCACTATTGCCTTAGGGTGGCTCGGGACTCGAGCCACCTTTGCGGCATAGCTCAAGGCTAACTGGCCGCGTCTGAGTCGGAGGGGAGGTACTCCTGACTCCCCCTAAAGACGCCGACCCGAGTGCATTTCAGGGCTCCAAGACACACACGCAAACAGGGCATTCTGCACAGCATCCAAACCTTTCAAATTGTTCTCGATGCCGAACCATACACGATTGACCCATAACTACTTTAGACCAAAATCAGGGCTTTATATACCTTTAGAAAAGACTGTCTATCAGTCCCCTTTTGGGTTACCAGAAATGCATTTTAATAAATTCAGTGCTTTTTGACATTTATTCTTTAACTGACCAATGTGGCCTTTCCAATTGAGTCTACTATCAAAAAGTAGCCCAAGAAACTTTGCAGAATTTGAATAGGTATGGGTGGTTGTCTAGAGTTGCCTGATGTTCGGCTTTCCCTACGTAAAAAAAATTCCCCAATACTCTTTCAAAGGGAAAAAACTTAAAACCCCACGGAGGCCCCGTTAGAATCATATCCAGTCCCAATTGAATACGATTGCTGAGAATTCTCCCATTATTGCTGGAGTGCCATAATGCACAATCATCAGGTACAGTGAGTATTTAAAGATTCCGAGGAGGAGCTGGTAAGATGTCTTTGATCATACATAGAAATAATGTTGGTGACAAGACATTTCCCTTGTGGGACCCGTTTGCCTGGACAAAAATGTCCGAAAAAGTGATATTGTCAGAAAAATAATTTGACAGAAAACGTTCTGTCAGAAATAAAGTTTTGAATAAAACAAGACAATTTTCCGTAATCCAAAAAGCATAAATTTTTCTGAGTAGGCCATATCCCCATGTATGTCGTAGGCTTTTTCTATATCTAAAAATACTGAAATCAAAAAATCTTTTTTGGCAATGGCCTCTTAAAATATGACTGTCCAGTTTTACCAGCTGATAAGAGTTTGGCGTCCCTTGCGGAAGCCGCACTGCTCGTCAACTATAAATTACTGGAATTAAAAAATGCAATAGCCTACTGTAAAAATTTCGTTCCATGACCTTGCATAAGCAACTTGTAAACGCAATTGGGGGGTAGGAGATGGCAAGTCTGGGATTACCCCCCCCTTTTCCCAATATGGGAATGATGTGGGCAAAGTGCCATGAGTTTGGAAAAGTGTGGCTTTTCCAAATTTCATTGTAAACTTCTAGCAACTTAATCATGTCATCATGATTAAGATGCTTCATAAATCCATCAAACCCTCATCGGGGCCTGGGGATGTTCCTCTACGGGCTTCTAGGGTCGGACAAGCTCATTCATTTTTGGGTCTTATTATAATCAAAGTCATCTCCTGTGGCAAATTTGAATAGGTTTGGGCCAGCTCAGCGGCTTCCTTGGTGGTCAGGAAAGGGGGATGGTAATTTGCCGAGCTGCTTGTGAAAGAGAAAAGCCGGGCGAGTTACATTAGCAATGCCCTTTAGGATTGCGAAATTGGTTTTCCCTCGTGAGTGATGTTTTTAATTTACTAGATGTTTTGTTCTTATTGATTTTATTGACAGTGGACCAAAACCTCTGATATTTGTATTACTATTATTGTAGAGACAAAGCTCCGCCAGGAGTCTCTTGCTTGTCTATTACTCTACGAGCCCTAGCTCTTGCTAGTTTGAAATTTGCAAAAGTTCTCTTTTGTGATGTTATTTTTGAAAACCCTGTGGCCTTTTTGCGTCGGCACAGCGCCCTGCCCCAATCTGGTGTCCACCATGGAACTCTATGTTTAAACGCTATCTGTCGAAGTTTAGGAATGGATAGCAATGCTGCTTCTATAATCGAATTCTGAATATTTTTTACTTTATCATCAATGGTTTCCCACAAGTTCGACTTGACGCCCCTTGTGAAGGCGACCCAGTTGCTCTTTTTACGTTAAATTTAGGCGCTGAAGGCATTCTCACTGTGTCGCATGAATATTTAATCAAAATAGGAAGATGATCGTTCCCAACGAGTCGTCAATGGGTGCCACAGGCACTTGGCTGCTATTGATGAAGAGCCCAGTGAAGTCAATAAAGCTCAAATTACCGGTATTATCGTCCCCCCGCGTCGGACTACATCATTCGAAGGACTAGTCAGACTCATTAAGCAACTAACTACTTGCTCACCCCTACCATCCACCCGCAGGGAACCCCATAACGTATGATGAGCATTAAATCAGCTAAAATTACTTTATTTGTGGCAGACTTCTGAAGAGCAAAGAGCTCATCATAGGCTATCGCTGCATCGGTGGAAAATAAAGTGAACATATAGCCAGATACGTCCCATTAATTTTACTTTGCATGCGACAAATTCCCAAAAGTAAAATCAATTGTCACTTCTGAAAAGGGAGGCTTTGGTGGATGTACCATGGCGACTCCGCCTCCCCCCCTACCCTCACGATCCTTCCGACATAAATGGTATTTTCCTCAGCGAAACGACCTCGTCAGACACGGGGGTGTGTTAAGTGCGTTTCTTGGAGAACTATATATCGGGAGCATAGGACGAGGCTAAAAATTTAAGGTCATTACTTTAGATCTAAACTTCGCCCGTTCCATTGTATAATGGTCGACACGAAGATTACGTTTTAGGGGGTTGGGAAGGCCTTGTCCACCAGTTTTTTTCTTTTTTTTTGGGAGGGAGAGCCCCCTCTCCCTCGTTTCCCGGGGACCTCTCTCGGGATGGTGGAGACAGAAGCCTCCATGTCCTGCACCTCGATGAGGGAGACGACTGACAGATTGCGATCGCTTCTCTCACGAGAAACCGATCGCGAGCAGACGAAGTCCTCACAGGAGTAGCCCGGAGGGGAAAGGGTGCGCTCCAGACTGTGATTCAGTATCATCCCCCTTTATGATGTTTAGACGGGGTGATGCAGTCATTGATCAACCAATTTGGTCAGGTGATATACTTTAATATTTAATTCTTTAACGTTTGTTTAAGTTCAGCAATTTCTTTATCCTAGCGCAAGCGTTGACTGACATTAATTGCATAGGGGTGGTGTTAGTTACTGTTTCAGCATAGGAAGTATCGGGTTTGTGTGTCAAACTTTCCACTTTCCTCTTAGTTCAGAATAACTAACTTCATGTTTTCTCATATATGCTAAGGTCTCGGTTTCCTTCTTCAGGAGCTACACTCAGCAGATCCTGACTGAGGGGACCTCCACAATAGCACATTGGAAATCTGGCTAGAAACAAGTAGGGTGTCATGGGCTTCAGCACATTTACGGCATACAAATTTACTTGAGTCTAGTTATCCAAAACATCTTAATGAGGTGTGTCCGACATTTTGGCATCTATTACAATGCATTGGCTTTGGATATAAGGTCTTACTTGAACACGTTCATAACCGACGTTGATATACTCTGGGATTTTGTTTAAAGCAAAGGTCAAAAAACACAGTCCAGTTTTCGTTCGCACATTCCCGTCCTTGGTCATAAAATGAACGTCCACTACGTTTTGGCCCTTTCATGCTCTCAAAAATTTTCCCCTTCTTCCATGTCCTAAAATCCCTGTGAAAGATGACTCCTTACAGGTATTTGGGCCAATAGGAATATTTACTTTAACTCGAAGATCATGAATTTGCGTCAGCTTAAGAAAAATCTTAATCTGGGAGTGATTGTACTTAACAAGGAGGCTTCCATCTCGCAATTTTTGACAAAATCAAAATCGCCGTCCACTTGACCATAAAGGGAAACCTTTTGTGATAAAGGGGTTCACGTTCAAAAGCGTTTGATTTTCATTCACGCATTTTACATTCGCAAACCCTTGCATTCTCGGTGGGGATTTGAAAAGTGGTCTTCTCGTTCTGTCGTTAGTGGGGGTTCGTTGTTCAGGGTCGAGTTTGTCTTAGAGTGGTCATGAGTCGCCCCTCCTCCTTGAGGAGGAGAAGGGGTAGCCGGGGTATCATCCATCCTGGGCATCGGACCAGGTCCGACCCCTTGCTAAAATCGTTCTCCTAAAGGGGATTTAAAAACTTTTAAACCCTTTTGGGTATAAACCTAACAGCAATAGCTAAGAGAGAGTAAATCAGATTTCTCCTTACCCCCCCGTGGAAGCCTGGTTGCGTTCTCCCGTACCACAGAGAGGATCGAGTTATGTGGAGGTCACTCCCTTCCCGCCGAACTGTGCCTAGTGCGCAGGACGGTTAGTCGGTGCCCACCCCCCAGGCGAATACGGGACCCCACAAGGGACTCCGGTAGGCCCCGGGAAGTCCATGATAGGGGAAAATTTTAGAATGGAGAAAAAAGTGCGCCCAAAGGACGCCCCAGACTACTGGGCCTCCCTACCCAGGGGTCAATGCCCGTAAGGGCTACCCTGGTGTAGAAGAGAGCTGCGGGTCTGAGGTGGGGTGCTGACTACGCTACTGTAGTCTCGGTCACCTGCAAAAACAAGAGCATGAAGGTGCTGGAAAAGCACAAAAATGATCTTAATTTACAGGATTTTACTTTTAATTTAATTTACTTTAGAAAAACTCAGGAACAACAATGTTAGTGAGCGAGAGGCCCGGGCTCCAGGGTAGCTCTCCTGTGGCACAAGACTTTTTTTTTGTTTTTACTGCGTTATGACCAAGGTTTTTAGCTCGACAAAGCTTAAACACGAGTGGACAACATCTTTTTTTTTTTTTTTTTTTTTTTTGGATTTCTTGGCTATCAACCAGCGGCATGTGGCCAAGGTTATTAAGCCAATGGATCCTATTTATTCTGTCAATCTAGATAAGGTCATAAAATTTTGTCTCCCTTAGAAAAGTGATTACTTTACTTATTATTTTTTCATCATTTTGTAAAAGATTAGAGATTGTAAATTCAGTATTTTTGTTCGAAAATAATTTTTTATGTTAATTTTATATTATGAATCATATCAGTCCCAAATTTGGGAAATGCGTTTTGCTGAGAATTCTGCATTATTGGGGAATGCCATAATGCAAAATCATCAGCGTACAGTGAGTATTTAAGTTTCCGAGGAGGAGTGTAAGATTCATTGATCATACATAGAAATAATGTTGGTGACAAGACACTCCTTGTGGAACCCCGTTTTTTGGGAAAAAAATGTCGAAAAGTGACATTGTCGGAAAATAATTTGACAGCAAACGTTCTGTCAGAAATGAAATTTTGAAAAAAAAAAGGCAAGTTTCCACGTAATCCAAAAGCATAAAGTTTTCGAGTAGGCCATATCGCCATGTCATGTCGTAGGCTTTTTCTATATCTAAAATACTGAACCCAAAAAATTTTTTTTGGCAATGGCCTCTGAATATGACTGTCCGCTTTTACTAGCTGATCGAGAGTTTGGCGTCCCTTGCGGAAGCCGCACTGCTCGTCAACTAGTAAATTACTGGAATTAAGAAATGCAATGCCTACTGTTAACAATTCGTTCCATGACCTTGCATAAGCAACTTGTCAAACGCAATTGGGCGGTAGGAGATGGCAAGTCTGGGATTACCCTCCTTTCAATATGGGAATGATGGGCAAAGTGCCATGGAGTTGGAAAAGTGTGATTTTTCCAAATTTCATTGTACATTTCTAGCAACTTAATCATGTCATCATGATAAGATGCTTCATCATCTCATATCGAATCTCATCGGGGCCTGGGGATGTTCCTCTACAGGCTTCTAGGGCTCGGACAAGCTCATCCATTGTTAGATCTTTATTGTAATCAAAGTCATCTCCTGTGGCAAAGTGAATGGTTGCAGCTCAGCCTCTTCCTTGGTGGTCGGGAAAGGTGGGATGGAAATTTAGCCGAGCTGCTTGTATGAGAGAACGCCTGGCGAGTGCATTAGCAATGTCTCTAGGTGAATCGAAAATTATTCCCCTCTTCAGTGATGTTTTGATTTTAAAGATGATTTTTTCTTATTGATTTTATTGATAGTGGACCAAACCTCTGATATTTTGGTGTTGCTGTTTATTGTAGAGGGCAAAGCTCCCGCAGGAGTCTCTTTTTGCTTGTTATTACTCACGAGCCCTAGCTCTTGCTTGTTTGAATTGCAAAAATTCTCATTAGTGATGTTATTTTTGAAAAGCCTTAGGCCTTATTGCGTCGGCACAGCGCCCTGCGGCAATCTGGTGTCCACCATGGAACTCTATGCTAACGCTATTGTCGAAGTTTTTGGGAAGGATAGCAATGCTGCTTCTATAATCGAATTTGATATTTTTTTCTTTATCATCAATGGTTCTCCAACAAGTTCGAGCTTGACGCTCCTTGTGAAGGCGACCCGTCTGCTCTTTTACGTTAAATTTAGGCGCTGAAGGGGTTCTCACTGTGTCGCATGAATTTAATCAAAATAGGAAGATGATCGCTTCCCAACGAGTCGTCAATGGTGCCACAGGCACTTTGGGTGCTATTTATGAAGAGACCAGTGATAGGTCAATAAAGCTCAAAACCCGGGATTATCGTCCACCCCCGCGGACTACCATCATTCAGAAGGACTAAATCAGACTCATTAATCAACTTAACTACTTGCTCACCTCTACCATCCACCCCCAGGGAAACCCCCTAACGTATGATGAGCATTAAAATCAGCTAAAATTACTTTATTTTGTGGCAGAGTTCCTGAAGAGCAAAGAGCTCACATAGGCTATCACAGCATCAGGGGGACAATAAAGTGAACATATAGCCAGATACGTGCCATTAATTTTACTTTTCATGCGACAAATCCAAGTAGAATCATAGTCACTTCTGTAAAAGGGAGGCTTTTGGGGGATGTACTGGCGACTCCGCCTCCACCCCCACCCTCACGATCCTTCCGACATAAATGGGAGTTCCTCAGCGAACGACCTCGTCAGAGACGAGGTGTGTTAAAAGCGTTTCTTGGAGAACTATATATCGGGAGCATAGGACGAGGCTAATAATTAAGGTCATTTACTTTAGATCTAAGACTTTGACAGTTCCATGTATAATGGTCGACGCGAAGATTACGTTTTATGGGTTGGAAGTGCCTTGTCCACCAGATTTTTCTTCTTTTTTTTGGGAGGGAGGCGCCTCCCCTCCCTCGCTTCCCGGGGACCCTCTCTCGGATGGTTTGGAGACAGAAGCCTCCATGTCCCGCACCTCCTGGCGAGGGAGACGACTGACAGATTCGACCTGCTTCTCCCCACGAGAAGCCCATCGCGAGCCAGACGAAGTCCTCACAGGAGTAGCCCGGACGGGAAGGTGCGCTCCGGACTGTGATTCGGTTATCGCCTCCTTAGGATTTTATGCGGGTTGATGCAAGCCATTTGATCGACCAATTTAGTCAAAAAGATACACTTTAATATTTAATTCTTTAACCGTTTGTTTAAGTTCAGCAATTTCCTATCCTTTGGCTGCAAGCTGTTGACTGACATTACTTGCACTGGGGTGATGTTGTTACTGCTTCAGCATAGGAAGTATCGGGTTTGTGTGTCAAACTTTTCCCCTTTCCTCTTAGCTTCAGTATAAATAACTTTATGCTTTCTCATATATGCCAATGTCTCAGTCTCCTTCTTTAGGATGCTGCATTCAGCAGATCCCGACTGATGGGGACTCCACATTAGCAATTTTGGGAAAACTGGCAGGACTGTGATGGTGTCATGGGCTTCAGCACATTTCGGCAACAAATTTACTCGAGTCTTTATCAATACCATTTAATGAGGTGTGTCCGATTTTTTGGGATCTATTACATGCATTGGCTTTGGACATAAGGTTTTACTTGCACAGTTCATAACCGACGTTATAGTTACTTTAACTCGAAGATCATGAATTTTGGGCGCTAAGTAAATCCTTAATCTGGGAGTTGTATTGTACTTTAACAAGGAGGCTTCCATCTCGCAATTTTTTGACAAAATCAAAATCGCCGTCCACTTGGGCCATCAAGGACCTTTTGTGATAAAGGGGTTCACGTTCAAAAGCGATTGATTTTCATTCCCCGCATTTTACATTCGCGAACCCTTTCATTCTCGGTGGGGAATTTTTAAAAGTGGTCTTCTCGTTCTGTCGTTTGTGGGGGTTCCGTTGTTCAGGGTCGAGTTGTCTTAGAGGGTCATGAGTCGCCCCTCCTCCTTGAGGAGGAGAAGGGGGAGCCGGGGTATCATCCATCCTGGGCATCGGACCAGTCCGACCCCTTGCTTAAAATCGTTCTCCTGAAGGGATTTAAAAAAATCTTAACTTTGGTATCAACCTAACAGCCATAGCTAAGAGAGAGTAAATCAGTATTTCGTCCTCTACCCCCCAGTGGAAGCCTGGTTGCGTTCTCCCGTACCACAGAGAGGATCGAGTATTTGGAGGACACTCCCTTACCGCCGAACTTTCCTAGTGCGAAGGACGGTAAGTCGGTGCCCACCCCCCGGCGAATACGGGAGCCCACAAGGGTACTCCGGTAGCTCAGGGAAAGTCACATGATAGAGGAAAATTTAGAATGGAGAAAAAAGTGCGCCCAAAGGACGCCCAGACACTGGGCCTCCCTACCCCGGGGTCAATGCCCGTAAGGGCTACCCTGGTGTAGAAGAGAGCTGCGGGTCGAGTGGGGTGCTGACTACGCCTACGTAGTCTCGTGTCACCTGCAAAAACAAGAGCACTGAAGGTGCTGGCAAAGCACAAAAAATGATCTGTAATTTTCAGGATTTTACTTTAATTAATTTACTTTAGAAAAAAATCAGGAAAAAACAATGTCTAGTGAGACGAGAGGCCCCGGGGTCCAGGAGCTCTTGTGGCACAAGACTTTGTATTTGTTGTTACTGCGTTATGACCAAGGTGTTAGCTCGACAAAAGCTGAAACACGAGTGGACGACATCTTTTTTTTTTTTTTTTTTTTTTTGGATTTCTTGGCTATCAACCAGCGGGATTTGGGCCCAAAGGTTATTAAGCCAATGGATCCCATTTATTCTGTCAATCAGATAAGGTCATAAAATTTGTCTCCCTTTGAAAAATGATTTCTTTACTTATATTTTTTCATCATTTTGTAAAAGATTAGAGATTTTAAATTTAGTATTTTTGTTTCGAAAAAAAATTTTTATGTTAATTTTATTATTATGAATCATATCCCCGTGCCAATTTGGATGCGATTTGCTGAGAATTCTGCATTATTGCTGGAATGCCATAATGCACAATCATCAGCGTACAGTGAGTATTTAAGATTCCGAGGAGGAGCTGGTAAGATGTCATTTATCATACCCAGAAATAATGATGACAAGACACTTCCTTGTGGAACCCCGTTTTTCGGACAAAAATGTCCGAAAAAGTGACATTGTCGGAAATAATTTGACAGCAAACGTTCTGTCAGAAATGAAATTTGAATAAAACAAGGCAAGTTTCCACGTAATCCAAAAGCATAAAGTTTTCTGAGTAGGCCATCGCCATGTCATGTCGTAGGCTTTTTCATATCTAAAAAAACTGAATCAAAAAATCTTTTGGCATGGCCTCTTGAAAATGACTGTCCAGCTTACTAGCTGTTCGTGAGTTTGGCGTCCCTTGCGGAAGCCGCACGGGTCGTCAACTAGTAAATTACTGGAATTTAAAAAAAAGCAAAAGCCTACTGTTAACAATTCGTTCCATGACCTTGCATAAGCAACTTGTCAACGCAATTGGGCGGTAGGAGATGGCAAGTCTGGGATTACCCCTCCTTCAATATGGGAATGATGTGGGGAAAGTGCCATGAGTTTGGAAAAGTGTGACTTTTCCAAATTTCATTTTACACTTCTAGCAACTTAATCATGTCATCATGATTTAAAATGCTTTATATCTATATCGAATCTCATCGGGCCTGGGGATTTCCTCTACAGGCTTCTAGGGCTCGGACAAGCTCTCCATGTTAGATCTTATTGTAAACAAATCATCTCCTGTGGCAAAGTGAATTGTTTGCAGCTCAGCCCCTTCCTTGGTGTCAGGAAGGTGGGATGGTAATTAGCCGAGCGTTGTATGGGGAGAAAATGCCTGGCGAGGCATAGCAATGTCTCTAGGTGAACGAAATTATTGCCCTCTTCAGTGATGTTTATTTATTTAAAGATGATTTTTTCTTATTTATTTATTGATAGGGACCAAACCTCTGATATTTGGGTTGCTGTTTATTGTAGAGACAAAGCTCCGCCAGGAGTCTCTTTTGCTTGTCTTATTACTCTACGAGCCCTAGCTCTTGCTTGTTGTAATTGCAAAAGTTCTCATTAGTGATGTTTTTTGAAAAGCCTGTAGGCCTTATTGCGTCGGCACAGCGCCCTGCGGCAATCTGGGGTCCCCAAAGGAACTCTATGCTTAACGCATCTGTCGAAGTTTTAGGAATGGATAGCAAAGCTGCTTCTATAATCGAATTCTGAATATTGTTTACTTTATCATCAATGGTTTCTCCAACAAGTCGAGTTGACGCTCCTTGTGAAGCGACCCAGTCTGCTCTTTTACGTTAAATTTAGGCCCCTGAAGGCGTTCTCACTGGTGCATGAATATTTAATCAAAATAGGAAGATGACGCTTCCCAAAAGAGTCGTCAATGGGGTGGCCACAGGCACTTGGCCCGCTATTGATGAAGAGACCATGATAGGTCAATAAAGCTCAAATTACCGGTATATCGTCCACCCCCGTCGGACCCACCATCATTCAGAAGGACTAAAACAGACTCATAATCAACTTATCTACTTGCTCACCTCTACCATCCACCCGCAGGGAACCCCATAACGTATGATGAGCATTAAATCAGCTAAAATTACTTTATTTTGTGGGAGACGTTCTGAAGAGCAAAAAGCTCATCATAGGCTATCACGCATCAGGGGGACAATAAGTGAACAATAGCCAGATACGTGCCATAATTTTTACTTTGCATGCGACAAACTCCCAAAATAGAATCAATAGTCATTCTGTAAAAGGGAGGCTTTGGTGGATGTACATGGGACTCCGCCTCCACCCCTACCCTCAGATCCTTCCGACATAAATGGTAGTTCCTTTAGCGAAACGACCTCGTCAGAGACGAGGTGTGGGTTTAAAAGCGTTTTGGAGAACTATAATATCGGGAGCATAGGACGAGGCTAATAATTTAAGGGCAATTACTTTTGATCTAAGACTTCGACAGTTCCATTTTATAATGGTCGACGCGAAGATTACGTTTTTTGGGGTTTTGGACGTGCCTTGTCCAACAGATTTTTTCTTCTTTTTTTGGGAGGGAGACGCCTCCTCTCCCTCGCTTCCCGGGGACCTCTCTCGGGATGGTTTGGAGACAGAAGCCTCCATGTCCTGCACCCCCTGGCGAGGGAGACGACTGACAGATTGCGACCTGCTTCTCTCACGAGAAGCCGATCGCGAGCCAGACGAAGTCTCACAGGAGTAGCCCCGGACGGGAAGGTGCGTCCGGACTGTGATTCGGTATCCAGCCCCCCTTAGGATTTTTATGCTGGGTTGATGCAGCCATTTGATCGACCAATTTAGTCAAATGATACACTATAATATTTAATTCTTTAAACCGTTTGTTTAAGTTCAGCAATTTCCTTATCCTTGGCTGCAAGCTGTTGACTGACATTACTTGCACTGGGGGTGATGTTTGTTACTGCGAGCATAGGAAGTATCGGGTTGTGTGTCAAACTTTCCACTTCCTCTTTGCTTCAGTATAACTAACTTCATGCTTTCTCATATATGCCCAATGTCTCAGTCTCCTTCTTCAGGATGCTGCATTCAGCAGATCCTGACTGATGGGGACCTCCACAGTTAGCACCATTTGGAAATCGGAGGACATGTGATGGTGTCAGGGCTTCAGCACATTTCCGGCAAAACAAATTTACTCGAGTCTTTATCAATACTTTAATGAGGTGTGTCCGAATTTTTTGGCATCTATTACAAGCATTTGGGTTTTGGACATAAGGTTTACTTGCACACGTTCATAAACCGACGTTATAGTTACTTTAACTCGGAAGATCATGAATTTGCGTAGCTTAAGTAAATCCTTAATCTGGGAGTTGTATGTACTTTAACAAGGAGGCTTCCATCTCGCAATTTTTTGACAAAATCAAAATCGCCGTCCACTTTACAATCAAGGAAATTTTTGATGATAAAGGGTTCACGTTCAAAAGCGATTGATTTTCATTCACGCATTTTACATTCGCGACCTTGCATTCGGTGGGGATTTGAAAAGTGGTCTTCTCGTTCTGTCGTTAGTGGGGGTTCCGTTGTTCAGGTCGAGTTTGTCTTAGAGTGGTCATGAGTCGCCCCTCCCTTGAGGAGGAGAAGGGGTAGCCGGGGTATCATCCATCCTGGGGATCGGAACAGGTCCCACCCTTTGCTTAAAAACGTTCTCCTGAAGGGATTTAAAAACTCTTAACTTTTGGGATCAACCTAACAGCAATAGCTAAGAGAGAGTAAATCAGTATTTCGTCCTACCCCCCAGTGGGAAGCCTGGTTGCGTTCTCCAGTACCCCAGAGAGGATCGAGTTATGTGGAGGACACTCCCTTACCGCCGAACTTTCCCAGTGCGAAGGACGGTAAGTCGGTGCCCACCCCCAGGCGAATACGGGAGCCCCCAAGGGTACTCGGTAGGCTCAGGGAAGTCACAGATAGAGGAAAATTTTTGAATGGAGAAAAAAGTGCGCCCAAAGGACGCCCCAGACTACTGGGCCTCCCTACCCAGGGGTCAATGCCCGTAAGGGCTACCCTGGTGTAGAAGAGAGCTGCGGGTCTGAGGTGGGGTGCTGACTACGCCTACTGTAGTCTCGTGTCACCTGCAAAAACAAGAGCACTGAAGGTGCTGGCAAAGACACAAAAATGATCTGTAATTTACAGGATTTTACTTTAATTTAATTTACTTTAGAAAAACTCAGGAACAACAATGTCTAGTGAGACGAGAGGCCCCGGGCTCCAGGGTAGCTCTTGTGGCACAAGACTTTGTATTTGTTGTTACTGCGTTATGACCAAGGTGTTTGCTCGACAAAAGCTGAAACACGAGTGGAACATCTTTTTTTTTTTTTTTTTTTTTTGGATTTCTTGGCTATCAACCAGCGGCATGTGGCCAAGGTTATTAAGCCAATGGATCCTATTTATTCTGTCAATCTAGATAAGGTCATAAAATTTTGTCTCCCTTAGAAAAGTGATTACTTTACTTATTATTTTTTCATCATTTTGTAAAAGATTAGAGATTGTAATTCAGTATTTTTGTTTCGAAATAATTTTTTATGTTAATTTTATTATTATGAATCATATCCAGTGCCAATTGGATGCGATTTGCTGAGAATTCTGCATTATTGCTGGAATGCCATAATGCACAATCATCAGGTACAGTGAGATTTAGATTCCGAGGAGAGAGCTGGTAAGATGTCATTGATCATACATAGAAATAATTGTTGGTGACAAGACTTCCTTGTGGAACCCGTTTGTTGGACAAAAATGTCACGAAAAAGTGACATTGCGGAAAATAATTGACAGCAAACGTTCTGTCAGAAATGAAATTTGAATAAAACAAGGCAAGTTTCCACGTAATCCAAAAGCATAAAGTTTTCTGAGTAGGCCATATCGCCATGTCATGTCGTAGGCTTTTTCTATATCTAAAAATACTGAAATCAAAAAATCTTTTTTGGCAATGGCCTCTTGAATATGACTGTCCAGCTTTACTAGCTGATCGAGAGTTGGCGTCCCTTGCGGAAGCCGCACTGCTCGTCAACTAGTAAATTACTGGAATTTAAAAAATGCAATAGCCTACTGTTAACAATTCTTTCCATGACCTTGCATAAGCAAATTGTCAACGCAATTGGGCGGTAGGAGATGGCAAGTCTGGGATTACCCCCTCCTTTCAATATGGGGAATGATGTGGGCAAAGTGCCATGATTTTGGGAAAAAAGTGTGACTTTTCCAAATTTCATTGTACACTTCTAGCAACTTAATCATGTCATCATGATTAAGATGCTTCATCATCTCATATCGAATCTCATCGGGGCTGGGGATGTTCCTCTACAGCTGCTAGGGCTCGGACAAGCTCATCCATTGTTAGATCTTTATTGTAATCAAAGTCATCTCCTGTGGCAAAGTGAATTGGTTGCAGCTCAAGCCTCTTCCGGGTGGTCAGGAAGGTGGGATGGTAATTAGCGAGCTGCTTGTATGAGGAGAACTGCCTGGCGAGTGCTTAGCAATGTCTCTAGGTGAATCGAAATTATTGCCCTCTTCAGTGATGTTATTGATTTTAAAAGATGATTTTTCTTATTGATTTTATTGATAGTGGACAAAAACCTCTGATATTTTGGTGTTGCTGTTTATTGTAGAGACAAAGCTCCGCCAGGAGTCTCTTTTGCTTGTCTTATTACTCTACGAGCCCTAGCTCTTGCTTGTTTGTAATTGCAAAAGTTTCATTAGTGATGTTATTTTTGAAAAAGCCTGTAGGCCTTATTGCGTCGGCACAGCGCCTGCGGCAATCTGGTGTCCACCATGGAACTCTATGCTTAACGCTATCTGTCGAAGTTTTAGGAATGGATAGCAATGCTGCTTCTATAATCGAATTCTGAATATTGTTACTTTTTCATCAATGGTTTCTCCAAAACAAGTTCGAGCTTGACGCTCCTTGTGAAGGCGACCCAGTCTGCTCTTTTTACGTTAAATTTAGGCGCTGAAGGCGTTCTCCTGTGTCGCATGAATATTTAATCAAAATAGGAAGATGATCGCTTCCCAACGAGTCGTTCAATGGTGTGCCACAGGCACTTGGCTGCTATTGATGAGAGACCAGTGATAGGTCAATAAAGCTCAAATTACCGGTATTATCGTCCACCCGCGTCGGACTACCATCATTCAGAAGGACTAAATCAGACTTATTAATCAACTTAACTACTTGCTCCCCTCTACCATCCACCCGCAGGGAACCCCATAACGTATGATGAGCATAAAATCAGCTAAAATTTCTTATTTGTGGCAGACGTTCCTGAAGAGCAAAGAGCTCATCATAGGCTATCACGCATCAGGGGGACAATAAAGTGAACATATAGCCAGATACGTGCCATTAATTTTTACTTTGCATGCGACAAACTCCAAAGTAGAATCAATAGTCACTTCTGTAAAAGGGAGGCTTGGTGGAGTACATGGCGACCCGCCCACCCCTACCCTACGATCCTTCGACATAAGGTAGTCCCAGCGAAAGCCGAGGACGAGGTGTAACTT